>NC_092342.1:316136875-316442250 GCF_046630445.1 Rutidosis leptorrhynchoides
CAACACTTAAGTGAATTGTGCTTCATGTCTTAGACTTACACTTGGGTTATGATGGTCAAACCTTGGTGAAAATGATGAAAACACATCAACGAGTCGTACACTTGAAGCTATATGCATCAAGGACGATAACCGTGATAAGCATCGAGCACCAAGAACCACCGGAACCTACTGACCTTTCTGTTTTCTGTATTCTGGGTCTGATCAGTATGACCTGGGCTACTGTAAACATGATTTTCAGATATTTCTGTTCGAATAGATAACTTTTCATTTAGGACTCGTCTTAATCCGAGTTACGGTTTAGGATTTATGGCCCTCCGATCGTCACTATGTCCTTTTAACGTTGTGCAGAAAATTCTGACCTACTCGCACTTAGACCGTCACCATGGTCAAACGAAGACGAGTTTGCTTCTGGGATTTTTACCACAACTAAAGGACTCATATATGGAGCTATGGCCACTGGTCTCACCTTATTTCAGTGGGTATTGAGGCCGTGGTGACTGACCGAACTCAGCCTTTGTTTTAAACACTATACTTGAACGAAACTTACTTTACACCTTTTGTTTAATGATGAATGATGATGACCTTTAAGACCTAATTTACATACATTTAAACCTATTGAGATGATTTACTAACTTAGTACTGTTTGACTTAGGTTGAGGACCTGTTTGGACAACCTACATACTTGCTTACTTTCCGACTCATACTTTACCACTACTTTATCATTGTGAGTTATAGCATTCCCTTTTTACTTTAACTTATTTTGGGAACTGAGAATACATGCGTATTTTATATTTTACATACTAGGCACGAGTACTTAAACTTTATATATGTGTGGGTTATACAACGGCATAAACATTCCCTTTAGCTCGGTAACGTTTAGTCATTGGTTTTTGAACTGGTGAACGCGAATCTTAAATATGGATCCATAGGGTTTGACATCCCCTCTCGGGCTAGTAGCACTAGCATTTAACGAGTGTTTAATACTTCATAAATATACGCACTTGCCAAGTGTACTTTCAGGGGGTATAAACGTTAAGTTAGTTACCAAGTGCCCACGGTTAACATATACTTTATCATACTGTTTTGAAACGCTCTTTGTAGCACTGAAATCTCGTGGCCTACCTTACATACTGTTATACTTAAACTATAGCTCACCAACCTTTGTGTTGACATTTTTAAGCATGTTTTTCTCAGGTGCTTAAGGTTGCTTCTGATGTGTACTAGTCTTGCTGTAGACACCCGCTGCTCTAGAGTTATCACCGCATGAACTGTTTATCTTGCATTCATAACTTTAAATACTTTTGAACAATGATTTGTAACGACCTAAGGGTCACGTACTACTACTATTTGCTTCCGTTCATTGAAGCATACTTTTGGATGTAAAACATTTGACGTTGTTTATGACGTCACCTTTTATCATGAATGCAACTTGTTTTGAAAACGCATATAGTATTTGACCTTGTAATGATCCTGTTGTTGATGGTCCGTACATGATGATTTAGTACGGGGCGTCACAATACATGTAAGCTTTTGTCCCTTAGTGCCACGTAAGGGGACAAAAAGACATGTTAGTGCCACGATGTTTTATCCTTGTCCTTCTATTCCGAAAAGTTGTATAAGTGTTGCCATTATTTTAGTATTGTCTCCTTTATACCCTGCTTTCCTTTTCTGGCCGTTATGCCATGCCAGGGTTGTACCGTCCTGCCACAGGTGTCCTTTCTGCTTTAGTGTCGCCATAGTATATTTTTAGCCTTGTCCAAATCCCTTTGGACGAATACATCATTCATTGATTTTATAGTGAGGTTTTGACCTCTATATGATACGTTTTGTAAACATTGCATTCTTTTAAAAAGGCATACTGTGACGACCCGAAAATTTCCGACCAAATTTAAACTTAATCTTAATATGAACTAGACATGATAAGCAAAGTCTGTAATATTGAGTCTCAAGAAATTTGAACTGTTTCAAATATGCATTTGACTTTCGACCGTTCTCGACGAATCACGAACAATTAATTGTAAACAGTTATGTGTGTATATGTATAAATATATAAATGGAAATTGGAAAAATAATTTGAAACATTATATGTTGTATTTAAAATTAATTATGTAAAATAAAATAAAAATAAGATATTATAATAATTAGTATTTAAAGCATAACTATATATAAATAAAGTATATTAAAAATAAATATTAAATGATAGTAATAATCGTTTGATGTTTCGATTGATATTAAGCAAACTAAATTCAAACTTATATGATTTTAAAATACACGGTGATCCGAAAATGAGTTCTATAAATTTTAGGCATACTAAAAATGTATTTAGGATCTAGTTATTAAATTTTAACATTTTTTTTATATTTTACCCAAAAATGAGAGGGACAGTTGATGTAATTTTCATTTAACCAATTTAGAATCGAATTTTATACAATAATGACCAAAATAAATAAATAAAGTTAATTTAAAAATATGGGATCTTTCTGAACACTTTTTATTCACCACTTGATTAACAACGGAGTACAAAATTCAGTCCGCAAGTAGCGACGGCTAACATTTTGGCACGTTTATGTTCATAATATTATTATAATTATTATTATATTATTATTTATTAATTATTAAAGTGACTTTACATATATATAAATCACATATTCCGTATATGTTAAATGAGTAAGAGCACTTGCAAACTTTGATCAAATTTAAATCAACCAAATCACTACACGTATTATATTCTTGATTCAATCAATCTTTTATCTTGTTGCAAGTGAATTGTTATTATGCATGCTTTATCATATTCTACATCTAATATATTGATTGATGATAGATGACATATAACTAATCGGGACCAGGATGTGTTCCTTTTTCTTTCCTCACTTACTTCAATCACCACTAGCTTTCCATATATATATTATATACATAAACTTATATGGATTAGAAACTTCACCAAAAACCAATTGATTGCTAAGTTTTCTGCCTTCTACCATTATGCTCGACCATCCCCTCCATCATCTAAATCATCACATTACACCATCTCTCTTCTACTCTTTTGCGAGAACCATCACAACCTCACTTCTCTTCTCTTTTTATTTTGGATCGTGAACCACCACCATAACCGTCGGTCACCACCGGGAACCTTCAAAAATCGAAACCACCTCGACCTCACACCCTCGTTGGATTATCACCACCACCAGAGCACCCTCCTCCATCTTTTCCAAATTAAAACCCATTTTGACATCTAACCACCAACCTTCATTTTCATTTTGGTTTATTGTAGTGAACCACCTTTATATTTTTTTTTTTTGTTTCACGAATGCAACCACCATACACGACTATTGTAAAATGATGTTTTCATCACTACTCGACAACCTCAGTTCACCAACACCTTACAAACCCGTCACCCCACATCCAACAAAATCACCACCACAAAACACCATCACACTCTCTTGTTTACGTTACCTTCGTTTCTGTTTCAACGTGACCCACCACCAAATTACTCTTTCTTTTTGCTTGCTGTTGCTATCGATTTTAAAGGAATAAAAAGAGAAAAGGTTGTCGGCCTAGGATTCCCTTTAGGTTATAATATTATTATTATTATAATACAGTAATGGTTATGTTGGGAAGCATGAGGGAATCATCCCTTTTGGTGTTTGGATCGACTAGCAAGGAGTCAAGAAAGTGGTACATAGGATTCCACTTACTAATTATTTAATTATACCGAGTATCATTAACATATCCGGGAATTTGTCTGTTATGATTTTATTATGGAAAAGGTACGTACACCTTGGATTCTAATGTCAACAAAACATTGAAACAACTCCCTTATTATAAATACAAATGGAGCCAGATACTAATGGGCCATTTATATTTTAATTAAACTTACAATAAGGATTGCATATTGGACCGAATGTTTGTACACCATGGTTACTCGTCTGTTGTGCTTGTACATAATCGGTACACATGATGTGATAAGATGATGATAACCGTTATGATTATGATAGTTATGATTATAAAATAGTGATTCACGAGTTTAAAACGTATGATGATACAAGTCGATGTGATGATAGGATGATTAGGTTATAATGAGATAGATGTTATGATCATGAGGTTAATGATGATTATATGACGATTCTCCTATGAGAATGATGGTGATGATAAACGTAAACGATGATGATAGAGATTCGACGATGAAATGAAGAAGAAAATAATGAACCAGGCTGACTTATTATTAGGGTTTCGTTAATGAAGAAGAATAAGAAGAAGGAGAAGAGAGGGTTTCAATCATTGTTGCTGCTACGGAGTATTTAATTTTCGAAACCATCGAACTATTATTGCTTTGAAATTTTATCTATGAGCCGTCACCTATTTTGATTACAAAATGGGTCAATTAAAATGAGTCTAGATCGGTTTATACTATTACCGAGTAATGGACTGCAAGATTAAAACCCAATTACCCACAATCAATTCATCTCAAAAGTGTTATTGGGCTGAGGTTATGCTGTGGGCCGAATATGATTGGGTTGCTCAGGTTTGGAACAGGAAACGAGTTATATAAATTAGATTGAGTGTTAATTTAGAAAAACTGAAATGGAGGAATGGTTAAGGGTGGTTGCGTGGAGCGAGAGGTCGTGGGTTCGAGCTCTGTCTACGGCATTTTGTTTTTTTTAAGAAAAGCTTTTGAGGTAGTTAAGTTATATTATTATTGTCATTATTATTATTATTATTGTTGTTATTATTATTATTACTATACTAACATAAATATTATACTTATTATCATTAAAATGAGTATTATGATTATCATTACTATTATTATTATTATTATTAATACCATTATTAGTATTATCATTAAATATTTATTTTTTAAAATTATTATTATTAACAAAAGTATTTTTATTAAAATTATCATTTTCATTATTATTATAAGTATGATTATCATTAAAAATTATTATTATTGTTATTATCAACATTACCACTAATATTACTATCATTATAAGTATTATTATTTTTAGAATCATAATTATCATTATTATTATCATTATTATGTATATTTACTAATATTATTATTATAAAATAATACAACTTTTTATTTAATATTACTAATATTATTTTATCAAATGATTTCTTAGTTATATAAACATTATAGTTAATACATATAACATATCTATATTAACATTTTATATTAAATACTAATTATTTAGTTAAAATACATAAAATAGAAATATTTAAATTATTTATTGATAAAACATATAATTTATTAAAATAACAATTAAATCACTAAATAAAATATAAAATTATTCGATTATCATTACATATGTTAATTTACATAATTAAATATAGGTTCGTGAATCCGAGGTCAACCCTACACTTGTTCAATGTAGTCATATGTATTTTTACTACAAAATACAGTATGGTGAGTTTCATTTGCTCCCTTTTTACTCATTACATTTTTGGGGCTGAGAATACATGCAAATGCTTTATTAACTGTTTTACAATATTTATATGCATGAGTTCATTTGATTCCCTTTTACTCTTTATATTTTTGGGACTGAGAATACATGCGTTACTTTTACAACTGCTTTATTAAATACTTTGGAAATACATTTTGAACTATGAATACATAAAATGCTTTTATAAATGTTTGACGAGATAGACACAAGCAAAACATTCCTCAAATGAATTATTATGCAGACAGAAGTTCTGCGGATTATGATTGAATTATGTGGACATGATAATTGCCACCATTGAATTATGTGGACATGATAATTGCCACCATTGAATTATGTGGACATGATAATTGCCACCAATTGATATGAATGTTATGTATCGAGAGAATGATTTTATACACAGGTTATGTGTATGTTATTTTTGTGCACGAGGTAAGTGTACGGTTACTAAGATTTATGAAAGATGATTTCATACACGAGAAAAGTGTACTGTATTTAAAAGATATCGCATGAACATTACATGGGGTATAGGATTCGGGCCCATTTGTACCATGCAGCATTTAAATCTTGTGGTCTATCAAAATGATGAATTTTATTGTTTTATGATAAACCTATGAACTCACCAACCTTTTGGTTGACACTTTAAAGAATGTTTATTCTCAGGTATGAAAGAAATCTTCCGCTGTGCATTTGCTCATATTACATGGAGTCGTTCATGGCATATAGAGGTCAGAACCTCACAATGGGACCAACTATTGAAGACTTCGTCCAGATAGATTAGGACGGGGCACTTCAGTTGGTATCAGAGCGGTGGTCTTAGCGAACCAGGTCTTGCATTAGTGTGTCTAACATGTAGTTGTTAGGATGCACTAGTGAGTCTGGACTTCGACCTAGTAGTTGTTAGGATGCATTAATAAGTCTAGACTTAAACCTGGGCTGTATGTTAAAAAGTTTTGCTTATCATTTCTTGTCGAAAAATATCTACCTATCTTTGTCAGTCTCGACACGTCTTTTTGCAATTATTGAATAGACAGTGTACAGACAAATTCACATCCTATCACATTAAATCTTGTCTGACACGTTTCCTAAATTCCCTCCGTAATCTACGGGATCTTCTGTACTATATATAGGTATTCTATGTAAAAATAAAATCATCCGATATTCGAAAATCATTTCATATCGAAAACCCTTTATCTAACCGTACAAGATGGAACTCGCCACTAGTTCAAGTTCCTCGGATTTCGATATGGAGTTTCACTTAAGCTCCAAAAGTAGTGTCACTAGAATGAATCAACTAATCAGCCTTCCTTAGTTCATCTGAGGAATTCGTATTTGACTTAATCAATGGAGATGAGAAGAAGACAATTCTTTTCACCAACCAAATTTCCCTCTTGGTGAAGAACCTGAAGCAATTACCGGTGAACCTATTCGAAACACCATTTCCACCCTTACTCCCAGGATACCTCGTCACGATTATATTCTATCAAAAATTCTAAACCTTATTCATCCGCTCGTTCCGACCGAAAATCATCCCGGGATAATAGAAGAAGTCAACGAACTTCGCACCCGAGTTGTATTCTTGAAAAATATGGTGCAAAACTTACCAGCTTCAGCAACAACACCAACACCAGTACCACCAACAACCCAAGTTTCAACATCACATGTCTTAATATCTCATTCTGTACCTGGAGCATAATCATCGTTCTACGTATCGTTTTATCTATTTTATTTTCGTTTTACATAGCGATTATGTAATCTCTAATGTTTTAGAGATTATATATTCTAGTTCTAACGGTAAATCAAATGAGTTTAATATTATACTGACTCATTAAATCCATGATTACATCTGAAGAAAATATATATGTATATATATTTTTATAAAGATTGTAATTGAAAATTCTTTTGTACAAACTATTAATGATGAGAATATTTTAACGGGTAGGTAATACCCGAGGAATATTTAGATTTCACATTAAAAATTATATTGTACATTCTTCAATTCAGATTCAGCGGTCAATAGTAATACTACCCAAATCCGCACATATACGTATCCGTTCACCAAAGAACAACTATTTTCATTCAAATTCAATTTCATATTCGGATTTTGACCAATCAAAATTCAAGTCAAGATTTAACAGAAGACATCACTTTTAAATTCCTACATCTTTCAAAGCCATACTTTAAATTCAAAACTGTGTCAGATTCATTGGCGTGTTATTACCGAAAATAACTTAACAATACCTTTCCAAAATTAGCCAATTTTGTCACAGCTCCAGTAAATCAACTTCGACTTTCATTCGGATTAGTCTTATTATAAATTTGATATATAAGTTTGCCACTTGATTTTATCCTAAACAATCATTCGTATCTCGACGATTACAATCAGCTTTTAATCATCTAAAAACACAATTCTCTTGAAACCTCTCGAATTGATAACCGATGATTCAGATATAGTAACATTAAATGCAGAGGAAACAGAAAAATTGTAAATGGTCTAAATGGCCAAAAGTTTGATGATAAAGAATAGAGTGTTGGAAACGCTCAATAGAAAATTGATACTGGAAATTCGATTATGCAAAATTATGAAGAAGACTATGGACAAATCACAAGGATTAAACCTGTACTTAAAGAATCCAGATGATTCTATATCTGACGAAATCTCTAGCGAATATCTTGCTCCTTAGTTATTCAAAATCCTTGCGGAAGAATTTTCTTCAGTAACCTTCGATCTTAGAAATTCCAAAATATCATCATAAATATCTTCGATATTTCTGAGGATATTTTCATAAGTACTTTTGTCCGAAATTATCTACCTCTTCGTGTTTCCTGTATTCCATTATATTGGAAACTTCTGTAATATCTAAGTATAAATTATGAATAAATTATGGGAAGTGTTGGGAATTGAAGCATGAGTTAGTATAATATAATGACGCTTGGCCAACGTGATTATATTACAGTAAGTCATGCTGAGTTTCTAATGGGACGTGATGATTCATAGATCATAACGTCATCATGTGCCATGTTACATGACTCTTTCATTCTGCTTAATTTCTGAACATATCAAGAAAATATATTCTTGATAG
The DNA here is from genome assembly GCF_046630445.1 of Rutidosis leptorrhynchoides. Classification (NCBI taxonomy): domain Eukaryota; kingdom Viridiplantae; phylum Streptophyta; class Magnoliopsida; order Asterales; family Asteraceae; genus Rutidosis; species Rutidosis leptorrhynchoides. The sequence continues at coordinate 316,145,397 of NC_092342.1, forward strand.
TTCTATTCTCAGTGACTCTGGTAATTTGACAAATCAAATAGTGCTACTACGTTCTTTCTTGTTTAGAACATTAAAGTTCATTCGAAACTTCATAATTACGAATTCTGGGCCGTTACTCTCTTTACTAAAGGTCGAGAAGAGAATAAAAAGGCAAAGAGCTCCGAAACATAAGGGAAGATATAAAACTCGACAACAACATAGAAATCACAAACCATGTACATTACTACGAATAGCCATATAAAGACACGGGAGAATTAAAAATACTATAACCCCAAGGTAATAGTAGAAGTGAATAGATTCCTCCAGTGAGAGTTGGAATAGAAGAATGATCGTTGCGATAGTCAGAAGGAGGTTAAGAACCAGAGTTGGATTAAGCATATTTACAATCATTGAAAGTATGGATCGAGAAAGAAGGTATTGGAGTGGTGAAAATAATGGAACGGAAAAAGTTTAATTTATAGTGAAAATATCAGACAAAGCAATCGAGGCAAATAATCGCATTTAACTAAAGAGATCCTAATTTCCTTATTCACCGAAGAATCAAATCTTATAGATTTCGAAGATTTTCCTTTAAATCCCTTGAATTCCGGAATTCAATTGAGACAACGTCAAAAGTTAAGACGCACCTTATTTTCTAAATTCAACCATGACTAGTCAAAAGCTATGATGAAACTTGTCTTTATCATTTCACTAGTTAGTGATAACTTCATTCGTACTCTTCGAGTAATCGAATTGTTTTATCCATATTACTCAATGATGATAAAACTCTATTTATCAACTCATATTCGTCATGAAAACATTTTTACTATTAGCCATGATCACCACACTCAAATTTTGGGACGAAATTTCTTTAACGGGTAGGTACTGTGACGACCCGAAAATTTCCGACCAAATTTAAACTTAATCTTAATATGAACTCGACATGATAAGCAAAGTCTGTAATATTGAGTCTCAAGAAATTTGAACTGTTTTAAATATGCATTTGACTTTCGACCGTTCTCGACGAATCACGAACAATTAATTGTAAACAGTTATGTGTGTATATGTATAAATATATAAATGGAAATTGGAAAAATAATTTGAAACATTATATGTTGTATTTAAAATTAATTATGTAAAATAAAATAAAAATAAGATATTATAATAATTAGTATTTAAAGCATAACTATATATAAATAAAGTATATTAAAAATAAATATTAAATGATAGTAATACTCGTTTGAAGTTTCGATTGATATTAAGCAAACTAAATTCAAACTTATATGATTTTAAAATACACGGTGATCCGAAAATGAGTTCTATAAATTTTAGGCATACTAAAAATGTATTTAGGATCTAGTTATTAAATTTTAACATTTTTTTTATATTTTACCCAAAAATGAGAGGGACAGTTGATGTAATTTTCATTTAACCAATTTAGAATCGAATTTTATACAATAATGACCAAAATAAATAAATAAAGTTAATTTAAAAATATGGGATCTTTCTGAACACTTTTTATTCACCACTTGATTAACAACGGAGTACAAAATTCAGTCCGCAAGTAGCGACGGCTAACATTTTGGCACGTTTATGTTCATAATATTATTATAATTATTATTATATTATTATTTATTAATTATTAAAGTGACTTTACATATATATAAATCACATATTCCGTATATGTTAAATGAGTAAGAGCACTTGCAAACTTTGATCAAATTTAAATCAACCAAATCACTACACGTATTATATTCTTGATTCAATCAATCTTTTATCTTGTTGCAAGTGAATTGTTATTATGCATGCTTTATCATATTCTACATCTAATATATTGATTGATGATAGATGACATATAACTAATCGGGACCAGGATGTGTTCCTTTTTCTTTCCTCACTTACTTCAATCACCACTAGCTTTCCATATATATATTATATACATAAACTTATATGGATCAGAAACTTCACCAAAAACCAATTGATTGCTAAGTTTTCTGCCTTCTACCATTATGCTCGACCATCCCCTCCATCATCTAAATCGTCACATTACACCATCTCTCTTCTACTCTTTTGCGAGAACCATCACAACCTCACTTCTCTTCTCTTTTTATTTTGGATCGTGAACCACCATCATAACCGTCGGTCACCACCGGGAACCTTCAAAAATCGAAACCACCTCGACCTCACACCCTCGTTGGATTATCACCACCACCGGAGCACCCTCCTCCATCTTTTCTAAATTAAAACCCATTTCGACATCTAACCACCAACCATCATTTTCATTTTGGTTTATTGTAGTGAACCACCTTTATATTTTTTTTTTGTTTCACGAATGCAACCACCATACACGATTATTGTAAAATGATGTTTTCATCACCACTCGACAACCTCAGTTCACCAACACCTTACAAACCCGTCACCCCACATCCAACAAAATCACCACCACAAAACACCATCACACTCTCTTGTTTACGTTACCTTCGTTTCTGTTTCAACGTGACCCACCACCAAATTACTCTTTCTTTTCGCTTGCTGTTGCTATCGATTTTAAAGGAATAAAAAGAGAAAAGGTTGTCGGCCTAGGATTCCCTTTAGGTTATAATATTATTATTTTTATAATACATTAATGGTTATGTTGGGAAGCATGAGGGAATCATCCCTTTTGGTGTTTGGATCGACTAGCAAGGAGTCAAGAAAGTGGTACATAGGATTCCACTTACTAATTATTTAATTATACCGAGTATCATTAACATATCCGGGAATTTGTCTGTTATGATTTTATTATGGAAAAGGTACGTACACCTTGGATTCTAATGTAAACAAAACATTGAAACAACTCCCTTATTATAAATACAAATGGAGCCAGATACTAATGGGCCATTTATATTTTAATTAAACTTACAATAAGGATTGCATATTGGACCGAATGTTTGTACACCATGGTTACTCGTCTGTTGTGCTTGTACATAATCGGTACACATGATGTGATAAGATGATGATAACCGTTATGATTATGATAGTTATGATTATAAAATAGTGATTCACGAGTTTAAAACGTATGATGATACAAGTCGATGTGATGATAGGATGATTAGGTTATAATGAGATAGATGTTATGATCATGAGGTTAATGATGATTATATGACGATTCTCCTATGAGAATGATGGTGATGATAAACGTAAACGATGATGATAGAGATTCGACGATGAAATGAAGAAGAAAATAATGAACCAGGCTGACTTATTATTAGGGTTTCGTTAATGAAGAAGAATAAGAAGAAGGAGAAGAGAGGGTTTCAATCATTGTTGCTGCTACGGAGTATTTATTTTTCGAAACCATCGAACTATTATTGCTTTGAAATTTTATCTATGAGCCGTCACCTATTTTGATTACAAAATGGGTCAATTAAAATGAGTCTAGATCAGTTTATACTATTGCCGAGTAATGGACTGCAAGATTAAAACCCAATTACCCACAATCAATTCATCTCAAAAGTGTTATTGGGCTGAGGTTATGCTGTGGGCCGAATATGATTGGGTTGCTCAGGTTTGGAACAGGAAACGAGTTATATAAATTAGATTGAGTATTAATTTAGAAAAACTGAAATGGAGGAATGGTTAAGGGTGGTTGCGTGGAGCGAGAGGTCGTGGGTTCGAGCTCTGTCTACGGCATTTTGTTTTTTTTAAGAAAAGATTTTGAGGTAGTTAAGTTATATTATTATTGTCATTATTATTATTATTATTGTTGTTATTATTATTATTACTATACTAACATAAATATTATACTTATTATCATTAAAATGAGTATTATGATTATCATTACTATTATTATTATTATTATTATTATTATTATTATTATTATTATTATTATTATTATTATTATTATTAATACCATTATTAGTATTATCATTAAAATATTTATTTTTTAAAATTATTATTATTAACAAAAGTATTTTTATTAAAATTACCATTTTCATTATTATTATAAGTATGATTATCATTAAAAACTATTATTATTGTTATTATCAACATTACCACTAATATTACTATCATTATAAGTATTATTATTTTTAGAATCATAATTATCATTATTATTATCATTATTATGTATATTTACTAATATTATTATTATAAAATAATACAACTTTTTATTTAATATTACTAATATTATTTTATTAAATGATTTCTTAGTTATATAAACATTATAGTTAATACATATAACATATCTATATTAACATTTTATATTAAATACTAATTATTTAGTTAAAATACATAAAATAGAAATATTTAAATTATTTATTGATAAAACATATAATTTATTAAAATAACAATTAAATCACTAAATAAAATATAAAATTATTCGATTATCATTACATATGTTAATTTACATAATTAAATATAGGTTCGTGAATCCGAGGTCAACCCTACACTTGTTCAATGTAGTCATATGTATTTTTACTACAAAATACAGTATGGTGAGTTTCATTTGCTCCCTTTTTACTCATTACATTTTTAGGGCTGAGAATACATGCAAATACTTTATTAACTGTTTTACAATATTTATATGCATGAGTTCATTTGATTCCCTTTTACTCTTTATATTTTTGGGACTGAGAATACATGCGTTACTTTTACAACTGCTTTATTAAATACTTTGGAAATACATTTTGAACTGTGAATAAATAAAATGCTTTTATAAATGTTTGACGAGATAGACACAAGCAAAACATTCCTCGAATGAATTATTATGCAGACAGAAGTTCTGCGGATTATGATTGAATTATGTGGACATGATAATTGCCACCATTGAATTATGTGGATATGATAATTGCCACCATTGAATTATGTGGACATGATAATTGCCACCAATTGATATGAATGTTATGTATCGAGAGAATGATTTTATACACAGGTTATGTGTATGTTATTTTTGTGCACGAGGTATGTGTACGGTTACTAAGCTTTATGAAAGATGATTTCATACACGAGAAAAGTGTACTGTATTTAAAAGATATCGCATGAACATTACATGGGGTATAGGATTCGGGCCCATTTGTACCATGCAGCATTTAAATCTTGTGGTCTATCAAAATGATAAATTTTATTGTTTTATGATAAACCTATGAACTCACCAACCTTTTGGTTGACACTTTAAAGCATGTTTATTCTCAGGTATGAAAGAAATCTTCCGCTGTGCATTTGCTCATATTACATGGAGTCGTTCATGGCATATAGAGGTCAGAACCTCGCAATGGGACCAACTATTGAAGACTTCGTCCAGATGGATTAGGACGGGGCACTTCACATACCATAAATGAATATCTAATTCCAAGGTCTTTGACATCTGATGATTTCTACATATATAAACAATCACCGTAAATAATAGTTTACAATACTACATCCGTTGGCAATGCAGTCAAAATAAGATACATGGTGATGATTTTGTTGAATGCAAAGTTTTCTCGAATAAAGCATGTATGACTCCATGCACATAGCTTGTATAACGTATAAGCAAACAGCGAAAGACTTCTAGAAACCTGAGAATAAACATGCTTAAAAGTGTCAACACAAAGGTTGGTGAGTTCATAGTTTTAATGTTGCGTATAATCTGTTTATAAAGGTGAATCACAAGTTTTCAGTTGTTTCATCCAGAAACGTTTATCAAAATATTCTACGAAATTGAGCAACCTGGTAACTAAACTTAACGTATATATAATTTATACCCTTTGTATAATCATCTTAATAATACACGCAAACCAACGTGTACGCTTCTCAAATAGCATACGTCCGTTAAAAGGCTAGTGCTCTAGATCGGACGGGGATATCAAGCCCTATGGATCCATATACAACTATTCGCGCCCACCGGTTCTTATAACCGGCAGCTACTAGTTACCAAAGCTAAGGGATTTTCGGTTCAAACTTAGTGTAGAATTAAGTATGTACTTGTATCCATTGCGTTTAAAATAAAGTGCATGTATTCTCAGCCCAAAAATGTAAATTGCAAAGCAATTAAAAATGGAGCAAATGAAACTCACCTTAGCAGCACATAAGGTCATTCACCGAAATGTGACCGAAACTCGGAATGCAAAATAATCATAGATCTCAACCTAGAGAACATATGTTGGTCAATACATGTCTAACAAGCTAGTTCGGGTCATAGTGTATCACAATCCTAATGCTCGATACCGATATGTAAAAGTTAACAAAAGTCATTTCAAAAGTCAACCTGACCCAACATGATCTTTAAATCTATACATGTTTATTAACATAGTATAAGTCTTGATAATTGAACGAATTTATAGTTTATCAAACTCAAAATATTATTTATTTCAGGAGCTATATTATATTTGAATTATCATGGCAATCGAATATGATTTTCATATAGTTTTCCAATACTTGAAAAAAATCAGATTATAGTGTTTATAAAGCTTTAAAACATGATAAGACAGTCAACTTTGACAATTGTTCAACAAGACGAGATGTGTCTTATATAGGAATTCATTTACTCGATTAGTAATATTTAAAAATTCAATTTATTAATCTCATAGACAAGTTGTTTAAATATTAATTTACAGTTTCAAACACAATTTCAATTAACGTTAACCATAATTCAGTTGACCATATCTTTTAATCCGTTCATCGAAATCACTCGATTTCTAAATGAAAAGTTAATAATTTTTCGCCAGCTTTCCAAAAACATGCATATCATATACTTTATATCCGTAGCATATGTATCAAATTCGTGATGCATCATAAACTATCTAACGACAAAATTAAAGCATACTAGCATGCATAAACATATATACTCGAGCACTAGACATGGATACACTATTAATATATAAAAGATAAGATATGAATGCTTATGTATCAATATTGTGATTTAATATTGCATAAAAGTACGTAGACACAACAGAGATGATAAACACTAGGTTTGACTTGCGAACAATACCCATGAACATTACCCATAACTTCCATAGCTATAACCCATAGTTTCCTTAGCTTTGACTCATTTGAAAACTTAGTTTGAAATCATTTGAGCAGTACTTCGTCGTAGTATTTTATGTATAATACTAATAATAATAATATTAATACTAATGATAATAATAATATGATTAATAATAATAATAATAATACTAATAATAATAATAATAATAATAATAATAATAATAATAATAATAATAATAATAATAATAATAATAATAATAATAATAATAATAATAATAATATAAATAATTATATAACAAAGGGAGTAACATATAGGATATGTGTGTGTGTACGTTGAGCAAACTAGCCAATTTATAGAATGTTTCTAAATCCTGACTACCATGCGATCGCATGGGTTTTATGCCTATTTCTCATGCGATCGCATGGCCCCAAAATCCAGCTCACAATTTTTTGTTGTTTTGTTTGTCGACATATTTTTATAATATATATAATATATATAAATTATATTAATTAATTATATATTATATTATATTTACGTGCATAGTTGACTTTTAATTTTTAGTCCGATGACTCGTACATTTACGCTCGACTAATGTCTCAGTTCCGATTTCTCGAATGCATTTTCGTAGCTTAGAAAACTTGTACTTTACGTTTCGTGATTCGTACCTTTGTCAAAATATAATCTTAAATTATCAATAAACTATATTATTCAAAGTATAACTTATACATTTTAGTAATTTGGTCATTTGCTTCTATAAATCAACTCATCGTTGTTTATTAAAATATATTTAATAATATCGAAACGTTTTATATCTAATTCAATTCTATGCATTATCACATTGTAAAATATATATTTTCGTTTAAAAAAATATAAATTTGTATATAATATTTATTTATTAAACGGAACAATAAATGGGTGTTACTATTGTTTACAAAAATAATTTCAAACCTTAATATATATATATATATATATATATATATATATATATATATATATATATATACACACACAATATATATAAATACTTTTTCTATACACGTTGCAAGTTATTTATATATCAAATACAGTCAAAAAGGAAAGATTTCTTAAATCAAGGTGGACCTCTTAACAAAGACTTATCACAATACTTACGGGATTTATAATTGTTGAAATATCTGCTAATCCAATCGTTCGTATTATCTTCTAATTCCGTAGATGAATATATTAAGCATATATTGAGACAAATACGTTTAATCTAAAATATTATACATTTAATACTTTGTTAATTTTTTCAAGTTATAATATCTATATACATACATACATATATATATATATATATATATATATATATTCATATCCATTTGTATATTCGTTCGTGAATCGTCGAGCATAGTCAAAAGGGTAATTGAATGTATGAACATAGTTCCAAAATTTTTGAGACTCAACATTACAAACTTTTCTTATCGTGTCGGAATCATATAAAGATTAAGTTTAAATTTGGTCAAAAATTTTCGGGTTGTCACAGTACCTACCCGTTAAATAAATTTCGTCCCGAAATTTGATTGGGATGGTCATGGCTGACAATAAGTATGTTTTCATGACGCATACGAGCTAAAAATTAGAGTTTTATCTTCATCAAGTAATATAGAATAAACAATTTGATTACACGAAGAGTATAAGTGAAGCTATCACAAAAGAGTGAAATGAATAAATGTAGATTCGTCATATCTTTTGACGTAGATAGGATTGATTTTCGAAGTTCAAGAGATTTGGAGAAAATCTTAATAAGATTTGATTCTTCGGTAATTAAGGAAATTAGGATCCGCTTTAAATGTGATCATCTGTTTTGATTGCTCTGTCGGATATTTTACTATAAATCCACCCCCTTTGTTTCCTTATAATTCACACCTTCTATTCTTTCTCCTTTAATTCATACTTTGAATCATTCGTCAATATGCTCCATCCAGTTCTGATTCTTGATATACTTCTAACCTTCATATCCGTCATTCTTCTTTTCCATCTACCGCCAGAAGAATCTATTCACTTCTACTACACTCTGGGTTTTATAGTGTTTTTAGTTCTCCCATGTCTTTATATTGCTATATGCATCGATATATACGGTTTGTAATTTCTGGGTTGTTGTTGGGTTTTATATCTTCCCTTGTATTTCGATGTCTCTGCTTCTGTCTTTCTGTAATCATTGACATCCACAGTTAATACTCTCTCCAATTTACTGTGATTTATACTTTCATTGATATTTTGAAGCTTCATGCTTTTGTTTTCTCTTCCCGACTTTAGGTCAAGCGGATAATGGTCCAGAATTCTTAGATATGAATTTCGGAATGAACATAATTAATGTTCTAAGAAGGAAATTGTAATAACACGATCTTGATTTTTCAAATTACCAGAATACCTCGAAAAAGACCGAATCATTAAGAAAATATTTCCTTGATATTCTTTAGAGGTTAAATAGAATACCAGAGTCATGTAACATGACACATGATGACGATATGGTCTGTGAATCATCATGTCCCATTTAGAAACTCAGCATGACTTACTGTAATATAATCACATTGATCAAGTGTCATTATATTATACTAACTCATGCTTCAGTTTCCAACACTACTTCAAAAACATTCATATTTTAAACTTGAAGGTTTCAGAATTTAGAAACTAAAATACTTTCTTTTATGATGTAATACAGATAGCGCGAAGAGGTAAATGATTTCAGATAAGGATTGTTATGAAAATATCTTCAGAAATATCGAGGATATTTATAATGAAAGATACGATGGTATCTTAGATTTTCTAATATCAAAGGATGATGAAGAAGATTTATTCGTAAAAGTTTAGAGTCAGGAGTAAGGTATTCATTAATGACTTTAGCAGATACTGAATCATTTAGATTCTTTGAAGGCAGGTTTAGTCTTTGTGATTTGTCCACAGCCTCCTTCATACGTTGCTCAATTCATTTTTTAGTTCCAAACCTTCTCTTTTTCTGAGCTTTGCCAACACACTATTCTTTATCATCAAACTCTTTACTGTTAAGGTCGTTTACAGTTTTTGCTGCTTCATCAGCATTCAAAGTTATCATAACTTAATCGTCGGTTATCAATCTGAGGTGTTTTCAAAAGTTTGAAGGCTTTGCATGAAGATTGGAATTGTCAAAATACATATGATGTTCTAGAATTTTGATTGATACAAATATTTTTCTGGGTTTTATGAATAGAAATGATGTTCTAGCACAGTTTTGAAGTAAAAGTATAGCTTTGAAAGATATAGGAATCTAAGAGTGATGATATCAATTATATCTCGACTTGGATTCTGATATGTTAAAATCAGAATATGTAATTGAATTTGAATGAGTATGGTTATTTTGATTTCTATGAAAGAATATATCTCGTTGTGAAAGTAGTGAGTATCGTTGATGATTTGTTGAATCAGAATCAAAGAATGTAACATATTAATTGTGAATTTATATATCTCTCGGGTATTACCTACCTGTTAAAATATTCTCACCATTAACAGTTTGTACAAAAGAATTTTTCAATTACAATCTTTATGAAAATATACCTACATATATATTTTCTTTAGATGTAATCATGAGTTAACATAATATTAAACTTATCTGGTTTTTGATTATGACTAGAATATAATCTCTAAAACTTTACATATTACATAATTGCCGTAGAATATTTCTCCAATGAAGTTATGAATCAATACTTCATCGGTTATTGTTGTTGGTACTCCTTGTTATCTATGGTGCGTATGACATTGATGTTCGAGGTACAGATTGTGATGTTGAGGCTTGCGGTGTGGATGTTGTTGGTGGTGGTAATGGTACTGTTGGTGTTGATGCGGGTGGCACAGTTGGTGGTTGTGGGGCTTGTGATGCTTGTAAGTTCTGCATCATATTCTCCAAAGCCAATACTCGAGCGCGAAGCTCGTTGACTTCTTCTACTACACCGGGATGATCGGCGGTTTGGACGTGTGGATGAATAAGATCCAGAATTTGAGAGAGTATATAATCATGACGAGATACTCTGGAGATGAGAGAGAAAAAGGTATTACGAACAGGTTCGCCGGTAAGTGCTTCAGGTTCTTCGCCAAGAGGGCAATGTGGTGGATGGAAGTGATCACCTTCTTCTTGTCTCCAATGATTAAGTAAGCTACGAACCCATCCCCAATTCATCCAGAATAGGTGATGGCTGATTGGTTGATCCATTCCGGTTACACTGTCTTCAGAGTTCAGGTGAATATCCATATCGGAATAGCTGTCGGAGTTTAAGGAATTTGAACTAGATACGGGATCCATCTTGTATAATTAGAGAGATAATTTTTGATATGAAATAGATTATAGAATTTAGATTGGTACTCTTCAATACATAATTTATATATGTATATATAATACTAAAATTTCGTAAATTACGGAGAAATTTTCGGAAGATGTCAGGAAAAGTTAACAGTAACAGATATGCTAAGAAATGAATTTTTATCAGTACACTATCTATGCAGTAAATGCAGTAAGACGTGTCTAGACTTAGGAATGATAAGCAGGTAATTTTTGACAAGAAAAGTAAAACTCGGTAAAAACAGATACGGTCATAGTTCAGACTCACTAATGCATCCTAACAATTACCAGTTAAACACACTAATGCAAATTCTGATTCCCTATGACCTCAAGCTCTGATACCAACTGTGATGACCCGTCCAAATTCCTTTGGACGAATACATCATTCATTGATTTCATAGTGAGATTTTGACTTCTATATGATACGTTTTGTAAACATTGCATTCTTTTAAAAAGGCACACCAGAAATGAATATCTAATTCCAAGGTCTTTGACATCTGATGATTTCTACATATATACAATCACCGAAAATAATAGTTTACAATACTACATCCGTTGGCAATGCAGTCAAAATAAGATACATGGTGATGATTTTGTAGAATGCAAAGTTTTCTCGAATAAAGCATGTATGACTCCATGCACATAGCTTGTATAACATATAAGCAATCAGCGGAAGACTTCTAGAAACCTGAGAATAAACATGCTTAAAAGTGTCAACACAAAGGTTGGTGAGTTTATAGTTTTAATGTTGCGTATAATCTGTTTATAAAGGTGAATCACAAGTTTTCAGTTGTTTCATCCAGAAACGTTTATCAAAATATTCTACGAAATTGAGCACCCTGGTAACTAAACTTAACGTATATATAATTTATACCCTTTGTATAATCATCTTAATAATACACGCAAACCAACGTGTACGCTTCTCAAATAGCATACGTCCGTTAAAAGGCTAGTGCTCTAGCTCGGACGGGGATATCAAGCCCTATGGATCCATATACAACTATTCGCGCCCACCGGTTCTTATAACCGGCAGCTACTAGTTATCAAAGCTAAGGAATTTTCGGTTCAAACTCAGTGTAGAATTAAGTATGTACTTGTATCCATTGCATTTAAAATAAAGTGCATGTATTCTCAGCCCAAAAATGTAAATTGCAAAGCAATTAAAAAGGGAGCAAATGAAACTCACCTTAGCAGCACATAAGGTCATTCACCGAAATGTGACCGAAACACGGAATGCAAAATAATCGTAGATCTCAACCTAGAGAATATATGTTGGTCAATACATGTCTAACAAGCTAGGTCAGGTCATAGTGTATCACAATCCTAATGCTCGAGACCGATATGTAAAAGTTAACAAAAGTCATTTCAAAAGTCAACCTGACCCAATATGATCTTTAAATCTATACATGTTTATTAACATAGTATAAGTCTTGATAATTGAACGAATTTATAGTTTATCAAACTCAAAATATTATTTATTTCAGGAGCTATATTATATTTGAATTATCATGGCAATCGAATATGATTTTCATATAGTTTTCTAATACTTAAAAAAAATCAGATTATAGTGTTTATAAAGCTTTAAAACATGATAAGACAGTCAACTTTGACAATTGTTCAACAAGACGAGATGTGTCTTATATAGGAATTCATTTACTCGATTAGTAATATTTAAAAATCCAATTTATTAATCTCATAGACAAGTTGTTTAAATATTAACTTACAGTTTCAAACACAATTTCAATTAACGTTAACCATAATTCAGTTGACCATATCTTTTAATCCGTTCATCGAAATCACTCGATTTCTAAATGAAAAGTTAATAATTTTTCGCCAGCTTTCCAAAAACATGCATATCATATACTTTATATCTGTAGCATATGTATCAAATTCGTGATGCATCATAAACTATCTAACGACAAAATTAAAGCATACTAGCATGCATAAACATATATACTCGAGCACTAGACATGGATACACTATTAATATATAAAAGATAAGATATGAATGCTTACGCATCAATATTGTGATTCAATATTGCAGAAAAGTACGTAGACGCAACAGAGATGATAAACACTAGGTTTGACTTGCGAACAATACCCATGAACATTACCCATAACTTCCATAGCTATAACCCATAGTTTCCTTAGCTTTGACTCATTTGAAAACTTGGTTTGAAATCATTTGAGCAGTACTTTGTCGTAGTATTTTATGTATAATACTAATAATAATAATATTAATACTGCTGATAATAATAATAAGATTAATAATAATATTAATCTTAATAATAATAATAATAATAATAATAATAATAATAATAATAATAATAATAATAATAATACTAATAATAATAATAATAATAATAATATAAATAATTATATAACAAAGGGAGTAACATATAGGATATGTGTGTGTGTGTGTACGTTGAGCAAACTAGCCAATTTATAGAATGTTTCTAAATCCTGACTGCCATGCGATCGCATGGGTTTTATGCCTTTCTCATGCGATCGCATGGCCCCAAAATCCAGCTCACAATTTTTTGTTGTTTTGTTTGTCGACATATTTTTATAATATATATATAATATATATAAATTATATAAATTATCTTAATTAATTATATATTATATTATATTTACGTGCATAGTTGACTTTTAATTTTTAGTCCGATAACTCGTACGTTTACGCTCGACTAATGTCTCAGTTCCGATTTCTCGAATGCATTTTTGTATGCTTAGAAAACTTGTACTTTACGTTTCGTGATTCGTACCTTTGTCAAAATATAATCTTAAATTATCAATAAACTATATTACTCAAAGTATAACTTATACATTTTAGTAATTTGGTCATTTGCTTCTATAAACCAACTCATCGTTGTTTATTAAAATATATTTAATAATATCGAAACGTTTTATATCTAATTCAATTCTATGCATTATCACATTGTAAAATATATATTTTCGTTTAAAAAAATATAAATTTGTATATAATATTTATTTATCAAACGGAACAATAAATGGGTGTTACTATTGTTTACAAAAATAATTTCGAACCTTAAGATATATATATATATATATATATATATATATATATATATATATATATATATATATATATATATATATATATATATATATATATATATATATATAAATACTTTTTCTATACACGTTGCAAGTTATTTATATATCAAATACAGTCAAAAAGGAAAGATTTCTTAAATCAAGGTGGACCTCTTAACAAAGACTTATCACAATACTTACGGGATTTATAATTGTTGAAATATCTGCTAATCCAATCGTTGGTATTATCTTCTAATTCCGTAGATGAATATATTAAACATATATTGAGACAAATACGTTTAATCTAAAATATTATACATTTAATACTTTGTTAACGTTTTCAAGTTATAATATCTATATACATATATATATATATATATATATATATATATATATATATATATATATATATATTTTCATATCCATTTATATATTCGTTCGTGAATCGTCGAGCATAGTCAAAAGGGTAATTGAATGTATGAACATAGTTCCAAAATTTTCGAGACTCAACATTACAAACTTTTCTTATCGTGTCGGAATCATATAAAGATTAAGTTTAAATTTGGTCGAAAATTTTCGGGTTGTCACATATTGGTTACAAGAGTTTATTATCGATTTGTTGGTAGCATTCTCGTGGTATGTGCTTTTGAATTTTGACATGTTTCGAGAAAGACTTCTAGTGGCTTAGCTTAGTCATTCAATCATGAGAAACCACCAGAACCTTCTCTTAAGCGCATGTATACTAAGAAGTAGGGCATAAAATAATAAGTCAATTCAGTCAACAAGATCTGTTCGGATAAGACCGTGATGGTTTCCCAGTAAGTAGCACATCTTGCGGTTTTGATGATGTTTTGAGGTTTATCGCGAGTTGTCATTCACAAAGCTTTGACCGAGTTTAGTGACCATGTGCATTTAGATTTGATGTTCAGTGGTGGTTATTGTATTGTTTCTCAACTGTACAACTATTAAATAGTTGTAAACATTAAAGCCACCACCACCATGCTTCTACGAGAATATGGAACAAACAAATCATCAGAAGAAGTCATCACAGATTCACAGAAACAACTGAAGACGAAAATTATAAGAAACTATGATAACCCATGAGACCACAAGAAAACCCGAGAGATGATGCAAAACACGAGCGATCTGTAAGACCCTAATATTTATTGTACATAGAGTATTATTGGTGTACATCAAGTGTGTGAGGCGTGGTATAAGTTTAAAAGCTGACAGACTGATTTGAACATCGTGCGTGCCACGCACACTGCCTGGCGACAGAGTTTTGCTTTTTCCAATTCAGGTTAAATGAGGGGCTTTTTGGTCATTTCACTTGAGGTCGGATCTGAGGCCTTATCAGCTGGATTGGATCCAACTTTGGATCACTTTCACATCCACAAACACACTCATCCATCTTAGAGAGAGAGGGAGAGTTCTAGAGAGAGAATTGGGGTTTTGGAGAAGAAGAAGCTTGAATTGATCAAAAGCTCGAGTGTTAAAGTTGTTAACCTCGTTCCTAGCTATGTTTTGGTTGTTGTGGTAAGTTCTAACTCCGAATTTCATTGTTTGATTTTGATATTCAAGTTAGGGTTTGAACTTAAATTGTTGAGAAACCCATTTAAACTCATGAAGCGAGTTTAGTGTTGCTAGTAATCGGGTTTATTGTTGTTGTTGTTGAGTTTTGGGTTGAAAATCGACTTGGCCATGATTTGGGACTTATATTTGGGTTTAATCACTAGGCTTGGTGATTATGGAAGTGTTGGAACCCATTTTAGTGTATTTGAAAAACTAATTTTGAATTGAGTCTAAATTAGGGTTTATGGGTGATTTTGAGAATGATAAGTGTTTAACACTTGTGTTTGGGTTTAATTGGCGTATTAGGACCATTTTCACTTGTGTTAGTGATTATTGGTTAGTTTGGGCGCGGTTTGTGCTTGAAAGTGCAATTGGTCGAAATTGCACTAAGTGTCGTTTTGAGTTGGTTTGTAAATCCACTCTAAGCGTGTTACTTGTATTGTGATATTGGAATAGGTACATTCCATTGGCGAGTTGCGGATTATTAGGTAGCATTCATCAAGACGACAAGGTGAGTGTTAATATCCTATGTGCATATGTATGTGTAGGATGGGTGCGGGTCGGGTGAAGTGGTTCTCGGTTATAGAGCTCATTTCACGTATAGGTGGATTTGATGGACTTGCGTATAGGTCCAATTGGCACGGTTGTGAATTTTGGTTGACCACCTTTGGCGAGGTGCATACTTTGTGTGTACGTTATCACATATGCTTGTGATGTGGATTATACAACCCCAACGGCGAAAGGTTGGTATTGAGTTGTGATTGAAGAAGTGGATCACGTGTGGATGCGGATTCACGATGACTCGTGTGGGTCGGTCATCTTATTGAGGTAGTGATCTCGTGTGGTTGCGGATTTACTAAGGCTCGTGTAGTTCGGCCAACCTCGATGTCGTTGTGTTATTGAAGATGGTAGTCTCGTGTGGATGCGCACTTACCAAGGCTCGTGTAGTTCGGCCAATCTTCATTTTGGTATTGTGGTAATTGACTTTTGGGTTAAGGGGTTAACCTTGGGCGTTGTACGCTTTATTGTTGTATATATCGTTGTGTCATTGTGATGTAGCTAACCCTCCGGGTGTAGCTTGTTGGAGTTGTTCACATCGTCGTTGGTGAACTTACTTTGTTGACTTCTTAGCTTTTGTATAGCGTTCGAACGGTATGCTTAGTTAGTTGCCTTATACTTGGATGCTCCGGTATGTGTTGTTTGATTATTTGTGTGGCGTGTCCATTTTATGCATATATATGTATGTAATATATTCTCACTCACTAAGCGTTAGATTACCCTCTCGTTGCTTACATTTTTATAGATTCGCATGGAGGCGGTGGCTCGGGTAAGCGTGATGACTAGTGGACTCGCGTAGGTTGCTTTAGAAGACGTGCTTTTGGATTGATTAGGATTGGGTAGCGTATCCCCAATCGCCATGCTCGGTCTTTATTTTGTGTTAAAAATCTTGTGGTCGAAAACTCGTATTTTGTATGAAAGTCGTAAAACGGCCGATGTGGGCCCAGTGTCGTAAAACTCATTTTATTATTGGAATGTGTTAGTTTTAACTAATATTATATGTTGTGAAAACCGTTTCGTCTAAAAGTGTCGGGAAGTGGGAGATCTTTAAACGAAATTTGGAAAATCCGGACAGAACCCGATGAGCTCTGTGCGCGCCGCGCACCCTTCTGTTATATATAAAAAAAAAAAATTGCGTATTCGGTTGGACAACGGGTTGGGTTGTTACACGATCCGTCCTCATGGCAAAACAAACCTATTGAATCAAGTCATCTAACCGTTCTCAACATTAACGCACAACACTAAACAAATTTTCTAAACATATTATACACTACCACCTATTGTTGTAAAAACCCCGTTTAATCTCCGATTACTCATTTTTAAGAGTAGTCCGTTCCGTTTTTCTAAAATCAGTTTAATTAGTCGGTCAACGTAGATTGATAGTTCAAAATCGAATTTGGTAATCAAAGTTGGTTAAAGTCAAAATTGGTCAACATTTTAACATGAATATAACTAATACTTTAGAGTTTTCGAATATAATGAACAATTTAAAACAATTATGTTAAAGTTTATGTTTATGTTTATGGTTTTCTTGTATATTTATACATAAATTTTTAAAATATATCATTTAATTGTGTAAAGTACAATTCGATTAATCTCCAAATTGCCGATTAATCCTTTCAAAGTCCCGACCGATTAATCCCCGAATAGCGAATTTTGCAACCTTGCTACCACCTATGGATTCATTTTAAAGCGCGCCAAATCTTAAAAACATTGTCGTGAAAGCCAAAAACACCTACTTCCAAATCAAACACCTACCAACCACGATCCGGTGTCACCTGATAGCAGAAAATCTTTCAATAAATATATTATAATAATCATAACCAAATAATTAAATTGAGTAGATAATAATAACAATAATATATAATATACTTACTCCTCTTAGTCAACACATCCTCGAGATCCACTAAATTTTAATCCCAAAGTTTGTAACTTGACCCATTTTTAGCACCTTTCCGATCAAAAACCATGCCAACGTTCTACTGGGGCGATACACCCGAAGAAGAATTCTACAAATCACAAGGTATCCGTAACTCCAAATCATATTTCCAAACACCTTATGACGCCAAAATCTTCACCCAATCATGGCTTCCTATAGACCCGACCCGACCCGTTAAAGCTGTTGTTTTCATGACCCATGGATACACATCCGACTCCACCTGGTGTTTTCAGAATATATGCATCGCGTATGCCAAATGGGGGTACGCGGTCTATGCAGCTGACCTCATTGGTCATGGTCGCTCAGATGGACTTCATGGATACATTGGTGACATGGACAAAGCTGCTGCCACGTCATTATCTTACTTCATTAGTGTTCGTAAAAGCGATGAGTACTCTAATCTCCCAGCATTTCTTTTTGGTGAATCCATGGGAGCGTTGATTACTATGCTTATGTATTTCCAATCAGATCCTGACACGTGGACCTGCTTGATCTTCTCGTCTCCCCTTTTCGTCTTGCCTGAAGGCATGGTTCCCTCTAAGGTGAGTTTAAACTGGAGTTGACCATATATCGTTCTACACTTATTTATAATGATTTATTAATAAATAAAAAAAACTTTTTTATAATGATTTATTAATATCAATCTGTTATGTCGATTTATTTTTACAGGTCTCTTGATAGATTTATGACATGTTTAATAGAAATAACTGGTAGAAGTTTTAGATGACAGAATTGCGTTATTTACTACCCTTTCATAGTATAAAACTTTTGAAAACTATATCCCATTAGGACCACAAATAACGGAGAGTGTGACGTGGAGTCAGTTGATGCTCGGTAAAAAAAAATGGGTTTTTGACCATAACTTGTCGATGTAACGAAGTGAAGTTAAATAACGGTGAACGTTAAATTTGAGTTAGTGAAAAGATTTTGGTTGATGTGGTAAAATATAAATGAAAGTTGGGTATAAAAGAAATAAATTAATAATATATATACACGTGTGTTAAATTCTGATTGGTCTGTAAAATATCTGACTCCTAAAATAGATTCAGCCAGTCCGCTGAATAAATCTCCTCAGATCTGACGCCGCGATAGGGGCGTCAGAGGGCGTAAAAAATCTCAAATCCTCGTCAAATTGAGCTGGTAAAGCGGCTTTATTTGTGGTCTAATAACATTTTGGATACGCACCATGACTCAATCCCTCTGTTTAGGCATCAAAGGAGCTATTTGGGTAATGGAATAATCCATAGGCAAATAATTGTTTTGCGAGTTATAAATTATAAAGAATTTTCTAGGTAAACGGTTAAAATTTTCCCATTTAAGGTTACCCAAAATAGCCTATCGGTTAGGTTCTCTCACAAAAGGTCCCAGGTTCAAACTTCACTAACAACATATATATCTTAGAGTGACCGGAAAAAATGGTCATAAATGGTCATGGAATAACACAATTAGGCCATCTTATCTACTAAAAACTAGATAACTACATAGAATACTTTTTTCTTTTGAATCTCTACTTCCCCGAGTAGATGAAGTCGTCCCTCCCTATGACTTTAGTGGAATTGGGTATTGTTGTTGTTGTTCTTCTTCTTCTTGTTCCATATATGAAAATTAAAAACGTTTTCGCCATCTTTTTAAGTACCATCGAAACTTATGAAGTTATAAGCTTGTATGTTGGACTAATATATCTTTGATCTAAATTTAAGTTTCGTTGCTATTCAATTAAAGCTACATTTGACGATGTACGGGCTGTTGTTTGGACTGGCGGATACATGGGCCGCAATGCCAGATTCTAAGTTGGTGACAAAGGCAGTGAGAGATAAGGAGAAACTGAAGATACTAGTAGCTAACCCAAAGCGATATGCAGGGAAAGCAAGGGTGGGGACGATGAGGGAAATCGTCAGGGTCACAAATTACGTGCAAAATAACTTCGAGAAGGTCAATGTACCATTTTTTGCGGCCCATGGGATGTCAGACGGTCTGGCGAGTTATAGCGGGTCGGAAATGTTGTATCAGAACGCTGTAACTGAAAATGAAGATAAAGAGTTGAAGCTGTATGAAGGATTGTATCATTCGTTGATCAATGGGGAACCCGATGAGGATGCTGATCGCGTGTTAGCAGATATGAAAACTTGGATTGATGAGATGGCAATTAAGTTTGGTCCTAAATGTTCAAGTAACTGATATGAGGTAACTCAGTGTCTTTATATATATGTGATATGTCATTGTTGGCTTGTTGCTACCAAGGTCCAAAATTAAAGGAAAATATGTTTACAGATGAGTGTACTGTTGTTAAAGAGTAAATTTGTTATAATAACGCAAATTTTATATCCTCGTATTTGACTTTTTTTCTGAATATTCCTAATTGTGCAACTACTAAAAAAAAATCAATCTTAACATAAAGCTTAACAAAGATGAGTAGCTTAACATGTACGGTAATTTTCAATTCTAAACACAAAGCTTAACATATCTAGCAATACGAGACGGTGCTTGAACCCTCAACGGTTGAAGGCAAATTGGTGGGGTCCTCTAAAGACTTCTTGTATTCGTCGCGAACTTGAAAATTCGAGAATGTTTCAAAGGTAAATGGGAAGGTAGTGAGACCGGATTTGAGAGGGAAGAAAGCTTCATTTGCCGCCGGTCGGGAAGCTTGGACGCCCGTAATTCGCTTTGCTCGACTCGCGATATGTTGTGGTGCCTATGTTTTTGGTGATGCCTATCTGTTTCTCTGTTTTTGTCCCATTTGTTGTTTGTGGGAGGTGATTTTCATCGTGATTTCTAGTTTGTTTAGGTTATTTTGGGTGTTGTTCGTTGTTGGTTTAGTTCTGATCCGGTTTAGCTCGCTGTTGGTATGTTTTTGGTTAGTTTGTTGTTGGTTTTATTCTTTAACTAGGAAGATGTCATATGCCCATTTGGGCTAAATATTTGAGATGGAAAAGAAAAAAAAGAAAAAAGAACAAAAAAGACAAAATCGCTGACATTAGCATGACATCAGCGGTGATGTCATACTGTTACTGTTCACTCGTGGTGGCTGATAAACTTATTGTAAATTGCGAGCCGTTTTGAGTCCCATGTGTATTTGATAAGGTCTTTCATCGATTGTGGAAAGTCCTTTAATTTGGTTTTTATTGTTATTAGTTTTTTTTATACAAAAAATAAATAAAAAAATAAAAATTTCTAGCAATATGAGTTGAGTATTTCAATTAACAGATCAGGGTTTAAGGATAATTTACACACTGGAATATAAATAAATATTTAATATTTATTTATAGTTTTGTGTTAAATTATAAGTTTTATTTTTATTTTTTTTTAAATAAAAACTTGAAATATTTGATTATTTTTTCTATGCTGATCACATATTCATTCAAAGCTTGACATTGCTCAAATAAAAAAATAACAATGATGAGAAGACTTTGAGTAAAACCAAAGTAAAGTATGATCCTCCATTATTGAATTCCATACTTATCTTTTACATTCATTCTTAAATCTCTATCCTATTTTCACTAGTCACAACTTCAACCACCGTCACCAACCATGCCACCACCGCCACAACCACCGCCGTTCTACTGGGGCGACACACCGGAAGAAGAGTACTACAAATCACAAGGCGTAAGTAACACCAAATCATACTTCCAAACACCTTACGACACCAAAATCTTCACTCAATCATGGCTTCCTTTAGACCCAAACCAACCCATCAAAGCCACCGTTTTCATGACCCACGGTTACACCAACGACACCAGCTGGGCCTTCCAAAAAATATGCATCGCTTACGCCTCCTGGGGTTACGCCGTTTTCGCAGCCGATCTTATCGGTCACGGCCTTTCAGACGGTCTTCATGGTTACATAGGTGACATGGACAAAGCGGCTGCCACGTCATTATCTTACTTCATCAGCGTTCGTAAGAGCGACCACTACTCTAACCTCCCAGCGTTCCTGTTTGGTGAATCAATGGGCGCGTTGATCACTATGCTAATGTACTTCCAATCGGATCCTGACACGTGGACCGGGATCATTTTCTCCGCACCACTTTTTGTCGTACCTGAACCCATGATGCCTTCTAAACTACATTTAACTTTGTACGGACTACTTTTTGGACTGGCGGACACGTGGGCTGTGATGCCGGGTCCTAAGGGCCCACCGCCACCAAGGCCGGGGAAACCGAGTATTAAAGCGATGAATCCGAGACGATATGCAGGGAAGGCGAGAGTGGGAACCATGAGAGAGGTTGCACGTGTGACTGAACACGTGCGAAAGAAGTTTGAAGATGTTAAGGTTCCGTTTTTTGCTGGGCATGGGTTGTCGGATCCTATGGCGTGTCATAGTGGGTCGGAGATGTTGTATGAGAAAGCAGTGACTGCGAAGGAGGATAAGGCGTTGAAGTTGTACGAAGGGATGGGGCATTCGTTGATTAATGGAGAGTCGGATGAGGATGCGGATCGTGTGTTGATGGATATGAAAGCGTGGATCGATGAGAAGGCGATTAAGTTTGGCTCTAAAGGTAGTGATAATTGACGAAATCGGACTCAGATTGTCATCGCGATTAAGAGTAATGGTACATTTGGTTAAGTTTTGTGTGTAGTACATTTGGGGTAGCGTGTGTAATGTTCTTCCTATATATGATAAGGTGAGTTAAGTTAGTAATTACTATATTCTGTTATCACTTTTAATTCTACATAAGTTAAAAGCTATGAGTGTAACAACAGTGAAACTCCATTGCACCTTTCATTTCATTCATTTTTCAGTTCATTTTGAGGACACATGGTTTTAGTTCATACATATACACCTACCACTGTAAATTTATTATTTTGTCCAAGATAGATAAAACTAGAAAAAGACCTGCCGCGCGTTGCTGCGGCGCAGTTCTTACTATCTTTTTGGAAGTTTGGTTCTACCTATGGTCACTTGACATCACGTTGTAAAATTACATTCCATATTAGCAGAGTTAACAAAAGAGCACTTTGCTAAAAGGGCAAAAGAGACCTCAAGTAAAGTTACATACATATTGGGAGAGTTAACAAAACAAACTTCATGTAGGTAGTAGTAGTAGTTTCTTCATTGTTGTTTCTATAATTTTTTCTTCTTTTTGTCGTTACCCATGGTATTCTGAGATAGTGCTCTCTTTGTCGTGGTTTGCGTAATGCTTGACATCTGCTTCATGGTAGTCCCCTCTATTGATCTCATTGTATAAACCTGAAACATGTTCATATCTAATATCTTGTTGCTTGTTTCGTAAATAATCAATACAATCTAGTTCAACGCTACAGTATGCGCAGTCCTCACATATTGCTGAAAAAGCCGATCGCATCTTGGAAGTAAACAATATTGATTACATGCCCATGTTGACCATAAGTAAATAGTAAAAGAAACTGTAATGACACATACAAAGGATGCAATTTATTCACGCGCTTAGCAGTCCCACCTTTTCAGTTCAATAATAACATTGTAATCTTGGTGATTCCTATTTTGACAATCAACAACAACAGCCCCTACCCCAATAACACTAAACAGCTCGAATATGAAAATATTTGTAATTTAGAATCATTTACATTTGTGAACATGCATATTTTCAGAAGTATATGTGCTTTTTAATTAGTACAGAGTGAACATGATGAGAAGCAAATAACACACAAACAGAAGATCATGATGAAATTAATTTTTCTAGTATACGTACCATTGTTATTTCGAACCCGACATGAACCGGCAGCTATAATAGCATGCTCTACGTATAATTATCACATAATAACAGTAGTATATTTTATATCTAAACAAACAAAATATAAACAAGTTAACCTACACTAATTAAGTCTTACAAATCACCAATCAAACTTTCTCCTATGTAACGTATTACAGGTGGTTGTGGCATGAACATCAATCCTAGGAAATGATACATGTAGGAGGCTACGAAACATAATGCCAGAACATCTAACATCAACTACAACTAAACTAAGTAAGAGTAATGCAAGAAACACATATATATGAAATTACTCGTAACATAAAACATACATTCAAACTAACAACACCTCAAAAGTATCAGCTTGAAGTAGGGGGTGTGTTGTCCCTATTGGGCTGGGGAGATCACATAGATTTGGCTAAACTGAGATGAACCCAAATTTTAATATTTTATTATTTGCTTATCATTCATCAACAACATTTTCAGTCAAAATTAGTTTAAAAACGATGTGGAACATAATTAGGTCTATGAATATTCTTATATATATGTTATAACTTCAAACATTTATGGGGTCTCCACTTCAAATGGTAAAAAAAAAAACACGGATTAAAGTTTCTAACCGTGGATGATTAGCATTAAAATCTCCTATGACCATAGATTCTCCAACTATATCCATCACTAAGCGGACCCACTGAAGTCCCTGAACACACTTTCACTTTCAGATGTTCACTCCATTTTGTTATTGGTTTCCTCCAACAAAATTTTCACATAACCAATTAAAATTCAACTTCTAATACAACCAAATGAACCAAACTTTAATAAAGTAGAAACCAATTAAAAAGGAAATTTCGATAAATCAATTGACACACATAATACATGATCAGTAATAACACCCTATAAAAACAACACTTGCAAATATGTAAGCAGCCAGGATAGCGTGAAAATGTTAGAGCAGACTCAAATAGAAAGAAAATAACAGCAGGCACAATGCAGTTGACTGAAAATTTCGTAAAACTGTGGAGAAATCTAAACTGATGTCTTGAAGACACCTAACTTGAAACTTCGTTTTCTTATGTACATGAAAGAACTCAATGTTAAAAATGTGTACATAATTCCGTTTGATGGATGTGGAAGACTTGTTGCAACGATCTAAAAGAATTACTTATGAATGTAACTTAGTAGGCTTAATTTGCAAGTAAAGAACATTTATATAACAAAAATTGAAGCTGATAAAGACAGTTAACAAAACAAATAGAAACCGCAATTATACATTTGAAATAATAAACATCCAATTTACCTTTTGCAAGTGAAGACACAAACTACAAATTGAAAAGTCAGCAAAGAATCTGAAAAAAAAAAAGCAACACAAAATACATTATAGGCATCCATATATGCATAACTACTTATAGTTATAAGTTTAAACACTAAAGAGGTAAATGAGTGACCCACCCATATTGATATAAAATTTACAGAGGAAAATAAGAACCAAAAAGGCCTCCAAAAATAATTATCTAAAGAAATAGAAATTGCATTTGTGCAGATGTTACAACCAACCTAAATTAGAACTACAAACAATAGCAAAACAACTCTGGAAAACACCATTAAAAAGCAGATAATCAAAGTACAGCCAAAATCTCCAAAAATAACCCTTCTCAAAAATAACATTTACCTGTCTTTTCCGGGAGTAGCAGAAAATGACGGGAGTAGCAGAAAATGAAACCAACATTTCAAAAAAACAATTCAACGAAAAAAAAAAAAAAAAAAAGATTGTCAATTACGCTGAAATATAGTCATCAAGTATTCATGAATTGCATTACCACAACAATTTCAACTACTCAGTTAAAGATTGTTGAATAAAAACACAAATCAAAATCAAAGAATGATAGGAATCCTATTTTTCTTCAAAAAAATTACCTTGAAAAGAAACTGGAATCGCTTGTAAATAACACGTCGTTGTTGTTGTTTGTATAACTCCACACCTCCATCTTCATATAATTTAAACACATATCACAAAATTAGGTTAGAAAGCACCACCCAAAATAAATGATTGCACACATAAATAAATTGTAAAAACCATGGATTTTCAAACGTATAATTGTTAATAATTTATTATTAATGCTTGCATTTTAATAAATGTATCTTTATACATTTAGTATTTGACTTTACATGTCTCGACTTGTCTTTGTGACACACGTAACTTTCACGAATAATATTTTGGATATTATTTACGTTCCTGATTAATTATTATTAATCATTTTTAATTAGTAGTTAATTACTTGAGCTTTATTTAATTAATTGTTGCATACTTGGACTTGAGCCTTTATTAATGGTTATGGACTTGGAAGCCCACCCTACTTTCTTAATGGACTTGTTACATGTATACTTACACTACTTTTCCATACCATTTAACTTTATTACTTCTTCTAGCTTGCACCATCTCCTCATGCATGAAAGTAGATTTGGACCCTTCCCTTTTGAGCTACAAAAACCGTCGGCCTTTGTATGTGTGGGGAGGGATTCAAATTTTTTTTTGATTACTTATTCACTTGTATACTTCATTCCATATACACACATACTTACACACTTCGATTTTCTCTCATTTTTCTCTCAAATATTGTAAGTAACAAAACTTTTTCTTCTTCTTTTTCTTGTTCCAAAACCGCCATCCATCATCATCAATTACTAGTTGTAGTTTGTTGTTACTTGTTGTTGTTTCTTGTTTATGTTAAAGATCAAGTTTTCTAACTTGTATCTTCATGTAATCTTGGTTACTTCCATCTTTTGTTTGATGAAGAACCAAGAACAAGAATCTAAACTTACTAGTTTATGGTTCTACATTTAAATGTTTTCAAGATTGTTCATAAGTTTCATAATCATACTTGTGTTCATGTTTTGTAGACTTAAATCCTAAGATCCAAACTTTGATTTGAATCTTCATAAGTATGAAACAAACATGAACATAATACTTATACTTTAGTTTAATTCTTTCTTTTGTAAGTACTTTAAAGTTGTGATGTTGTTAATTTGGTCAAGTATTACTAGTTAATCTTGATCTCATATTTCTTGAAACTAAAAGTTAACTTTATAAGTTCAAGAACATGGAAGTATAACTTTCTAGTTATAACTTCAAACACTTGTGTTGGATCTAAGTTTCTATAGCTTATGGTCTTCTAAATTTGTTGTAAACAAGAGCTTATAAGCTTATATACATGTTACAAGTTGAAAATCTAAGTTTCATAACTTATGGTTTCGTTAAAGTGTAAATCCAAGTTTTGTAACTTAGGATCTAACTTAAGAACACTAGATCTAGACTTTCTAGTCTAGGATCTTTAAGATCTAACTAAGAACTAAGTTCTACAACTTAAGATCTTGTTTATTTAGTTTACTTTCAAGTTTATAGTTTAATATTACTAGTAGAACTCATGTATGTGTCGGATCTAAGATCTTGATGTAACTTTGGTTCATCAAACTACTTACAACCCTTAAATGAGTTGTGCTACTTATCTTAGACTTACACTAGTGTTATGATGGTCAAACCTTTGTTAAGATGATGCAAACACATCAACGAGTTGTACACTTGAAGCTATACGCATCAAGGATGAGAACCGTGATGAGCATCAAGCACCAAGAACCCATCGGAACACCTTTCTTACTATTTTCTGGAACTGATCAGACCACCTGGGCTAATGGAAAGTTGATTTTCAGTTAGTTCGGTTCGATTAGATGATTTTCCATTTAGACCTCGTCTTAATCCGAGTTATGGTTTAGGATCTATGGCCTCCCGAAAGTCACTACACCCTATTAACGTTGTGCTGAAATTTCTGACCTACTCGCACTTAAACCGTCACCACGGTCAAAAGAAGACGATTTTGGTTCTGGAAATTGGTCAGCCTCTAGGGGAATCATATACGGAGCCATGGCCACTGGTCTCACCCCATTTCAGTTTGTATAGAGGTCGTGGCGACTGAACGAAGTCAGCCCTTGTTTCAAACCCTAGTCTTGACTTAAAACTTACTTTACACTTTTAGTTTAATGATGAATGATGATGGTACTTAAGACCTAATTTACATACATTTAAATCTTTGGGAATGATTTACTGACTTAGTAACTTTTGACTTAGGTTGAGGACCTTTCGGACCAATCACTTGCTTACTATTCCCGCGTATCGACTTTTACTACTTTCCACTGTGAGTTATAGCACTTTAACTATTTTGGGAACTGAGAATACATGCGCATTTTACGTTTTACATACTAGGCACGAGTACTTAAACTTTATATATGTGTGGGTTATACAACAGCATAAACTTTCCCCTTAGCTCGGTAACGTTTAGTCATTGGTCTTTGAACCGGTGAACGCGAATCTTATATATGGATCCATAGGGTTTGACATCCCCACTCGGGCTAGTAGCGCTAGCATTTAATGGGTGTTTAATACTTCGTAAACTTACGCACTCGCCAAGTGTACTTTTAGGGGGTGTTATTTACGTTAAGTTAGTTACCAAGTGCCTACAGTTGAACATATACTTTTCATACTGTTTTGAAACACTGAAATCTCGTGGCCTACCTTACGTTACTGTTATACTTAAACTATAGCTCACCAACCTTTGTGTTGACATTTTTAAGCATGTTTTTCTCAGGTGCTTAAGGTTTGATTGCTTCCGCTGTAGTTGCCATGCTTTGTAGACTCCTGCTGCGCTTATTAGAGATGTCTTCGCATGAAACGTTTATTTTGCATTCAAACTTTATTACTTTTGAACAATGAACTTGTAACGACCTATGGGTCACGTACTATTATTAATTGCTTCTATTCATAGAAGCATACTATCGGTTGTTAAACATTTGATGTTGGTTAAGACATCACCTTTTCTTATGAATGCAAACTTATTTTAAAACAGCATATAGTGTTTGACCTTGTAATGATCCTGTTATTGATGATCCGTACACGATGGTTTTGTACGGGGCATCACATTTGGTATCAGAGCATTGGTTATAGGGAATTAGGTTACATTAGTGAGTCAAGACCCGACCGAGTAGGATTCACTAATAGGACTAATCTACAACTTGCTAGTTTACTTGTTTCTGCGGAACTTGCTGCATGTTGCTGCTTACTTTTACTGCTATATGACGTATGCTGTTACTTGTTTTCACTACTGCATGCTATTATCTGCTTTCGATTGCATGATACTTGTCGTTATTGCCATGCTATTTACTGCTATAGATAATCTAGACTGTCATAGTTACTTTGCCTAATACGTCCCACCTGTTATCATTTTGGAGAGCAAATCAGACTCCTCCTTACCCTCCAGCGACTCCGGCGCTTCGTCCTCCGGAGCCAGTAGCCATGCACCCGACCCGGTGATCATCTCAGACGGACATGAGGATCCACCGGAGATTTCAGCTCCACTCATCCCAGGACCCTCAGAGCCACAACACCATTCCAGTGGTGCTGTGATTCCTGGGGAATATGGGGACGTTTCGTTCTGTATTAAGCATAATCATTGGGCTAGACGCCTACCTGATGGACACGTCGTTTCGATTCCACCCAGCAGATACCGACTGATGACTACCGACCGAGCACATCCACCTTCCGATGATTCCGATGACTCATCATCTGACGACTCAACATCCGACGATTCCAGCGACGATGATTCCGACGAGGACCTTGAGGAGGCACCCGTGCAGCCACCCTCTACCCCGCCGAAGAAGCGGTATCGTTTCGACGGTACTGTTATTCCAGGGGTTAACGGAGGTAGGTCATTCGTTAACGCACGTGGACTGAAGGTTAGAGTTACCGCTCGTAAGCGGCTTGTGCCGTATCCTGCTGATTCATTCATACGTAAGGCTCCCCGTTATGCAGAATCTACTTCTGGTGCTGGACCGTCTGCACCACCAGCTCCACCAGCATCATCTGCACCACCTGCACCATCAGCACCGCCAGCTCCACCAGCCTCTCCCTCTGTCGAGGCACTGACGGGGGAGGTGGATACCCTCCATGCTCGGGTAACTGAGCTCGAGGACCAGGTGTCCCACATGATGGACATCCTTTACCCATCATCACCATAGGGCTTTTGTATTAGATTTATTTATGTAATCTCGTTTGTAGTTTCATGTTTCACTCATGTATTGTACGAATCTTATGCGAATGTATGCAACTTTTTATTAATGAATGGAACTTAGTGTTGTTTAATCTTTGTACGGTGTTCTATTTACGTTACTGTATGATGATTTTGTGGTATCTGAATCTATTTGCGTTACTTAAGTAACATGTGTTGTGTTGATTCCCTGTTGGTTACCATATACTGTATTATTATTATTTGAATACTGGATTTTGACTTGAGTCAAAAATTTTGACTTGAGCCACAGCTTTAGCGGAAATGAACCCCCAAGCCCCACCAGTTAACCAGCCCATTCGTAATGGGTGTACTTATAAGGAATTTCAAAGCTGCAAGCCCCACAACTTTAGTGGTACTGAGGGGCCAGTTGGTCTCACTAGGTGGTTTGAGAAATTAGAATCGGTGTTCCGTGTAAGCAACTGCTCAGAGACGAACAAAACCAAGTATGCCTCATGTACGCTGTCGGACGGCGCACTAACCTGGTGGAACACACTTGCTCAAGCTAAGGGTATTGATGAGGCGTATGCTACCCCGTGAGAGGAATTTAAGGGGGCTATGATTGAAGAGTACTGCCCCAGAACAGAGATACAGAAGATGGAAACTGAGTTTTGGGGACTGAAAGTGGTAGGAAACGATATTGATGGCTACAACCGTAGGTATCTGGAATTAGCTCTGATGTGTCTCACGATGGTTACCCCGGAGTTTAAGCGAATGGAAAGGTACTTGTGGGGACTTCCTAAGACCATTAAGGGAAATGTTACCTCTTCAAAACCAGCTGATGTCCTGGAAGCAATGCGCATGGCACACACCTTAATGAACCAAATTATCAGCGATGAACCGGAAAAGGCAAAATCCGAATCGGGGGATAGCAGTGAGAAGCGTAAGTGGGACAACAACAAGGGGAGAGTCTATGATCAAAACCCGGCTAAGCGACATGAAGGTTTCAAGGGAAACAACCCCAACCCGAACACTAGCTCTGTAGAGACCCGTCCTAATCCATCTGGACGAATACATTACATTTGGTTACATCGCGAGGTACTTGACCTCTATATGATACATTTTACAAACATTGCATTCGTTTTTAAAAGACAAACTTTCATTACATCGAAAGTTGACGGCATGCATATCATTTCATAATATTTCCAACTATATTTGACTTAGTAATAATCTTGATGAAATCGACGACTCGAATGCAACGTCTTTTGAAATATGTCATGAATGACTCCAAGTAATATCTCTAATATGAGCAAATGCACAGCGAAAGATTTCTTTCATACCTGAGAATAAACATGCTTTAAAGTGTCAACCAAAAGGTTGGTGAGTTCATTAGTTTATCATAATCATTCATTTTTATCATTTTAATAGACCACAAGATTTTCATTTCCATTTCTCATAAATATACGTCCCATGCATAGAGACAAAAATATCATTCATATGAACTGAACACCTGGTAACCGACATTAACAAGATGCATATAAGAATATCCCCTATCATTTTGGAAAATCCTTCGGACATGATAAAAACAACATCGAAGTACTAAAGCATCCGGTACTTTGGATGGGGTTCGTTAGGCCCAATAGATCTATCTTTAGGATTCACGTCAATTAGTAGACTGGTTTACTAATTCTTAGGTTACCAAGTAAAAAGGGACATATTCGGCTTCGATCATTCAACCATATAATGTAGTTTCGATTACTTGTGTCTATTTCGTAAAACATTTATAAAAACAGCGCATGAATTCTCAGTCCCAAAATATATATATATATATTGCAAAAGCATTTAAAAAGGGAGCAAATGAAACTCACCATACTGTATTTTGTAGTAAAAATACATATGACGTGTGACGATCGCTCCAAATCCATATGGACGAACACGTCATTCATTGATTTCATTGCGAGGTATTTGACCTCTATGTGATACATTTTGTAACATTGTATTCGTTTGAAAAGGTATTTCATAAATGAATATATAAATTCCAGGTTTTTAACATCTGATGATTCCTACGTATAGACAATCACCATTTAAATGGTTTACAATAATACATCTGTTGACAATACAGTCAAAATAAGATACATGGTAATGGTTTGGTGAATGCAAATTTCTTGTATATAGCATGTATGACTCCAAGCACATATCTTGTATCACGTATAAGCAAACAGCGGAAGACTTCTAGAAACTTGAGAATAAACATGCTTCAAGTGTCAACACAAAGGTTGGTGAGTTCATAGTTTTAATATTACACATAATCCGTATATCAATGTGGATTACAAAAGTTCAGTTGTTTTATTCAAAACGTTTATCAATAGGTTTTACATAAAAGGTGGATCACAAGATTTCAGTTGTTTCATTCGAAACGTTTATCAATCGGTTCTACAAAATTGAGCACCCTGGTAACTAAACTTTAATGTTTATATAATTTGTACCCTTTGTATAATCATCTTAATAATACACGCAAACCAACGTGTACGCTTCTCAAATAGCATACGTCCGTTAAAAGGCTAGCGCTCTAGCTCGGACGGGGATATCAAGCCCTATGGATTCATATACTACTACTCGCGCCCACCAGTTCTTATAACTGGCAGTTAACAGTTACCAAAGCTAAGGGATTTTCGGTTCAAACTCAGTGTAGAATTTAGTATGTACTTGTATCCATTGCGTTTAAAATAAAGTGCATGTATTCTCAGCCCAAAAATATAGATTGCAAAAGCAATTAAAAAGGAATCAATGAAACTCACGCATATAGATATTGTAAAACAGTTATTAAATCATTTGCATGTATTCTCAGCCCAAAAACATAAAGAGTAAAAGGGAGCAAATGAAACTCACGCATATAAATATTGTATATCGGTTAATAAAGCATTTGCATGTATTCTCAGCCCAAAAATGTAGAGAGTAAAAGGGATCTTATGAAACTCACGCATATAAATCTAGTATTTTCAGTATTTATAAACAGTCGCATGTATTCTCAGCCCAAAAATATATTGAGTAAAAGGGATCATATGAAACTCACGCATATAAACCTAGTATTTTCAGTATTTATAAACAGTCGCATGTATTCTCAGCCCAAAAATATATTGAGTAAAAGGGATCATATGAAACTCACGCATATAGATATTGTAAAACAGTTATTAAATCATTTGCATGTATTCTCAGCCCAAAAACATAAAGAGTAAAAGGGAGCAAATGAAACTCACGCATATAAATATTGTATATCGGTTAATAAAGCATTTGCATGTATTCTCAGCCCAAAAATGTAGAGAGTAAAAGGGATCTTATGAAACTCACAGTTTAATATTGATATACAATATTGCAGGAAAGCACGTAGACGCATCGGAGATGATAAACACGAGGTTTGATTCACAAAAATACCCCCGAACATTACCCATAATTTCCTTGGCAATAACTCATATTTTCCTTAGCTCTTTCCCGCTCGAAAACATATTTTGAAAATTACTTGGACAGCACTCCGTCGTAATATTTTTTGTACATTATTATTTTTGTATCGCAAAAATAATAACACTAATAATAATAAAAAATAATAAGATTAATAATAATCTTATTAATAATAATAATAATAATAATAATAATAATAAATAATAAATAATATTACGGAGTATATATATATTTGTGTATGTGTGTGATTTAAATCGAGCGAAAACACTGAAATTTATAGATGTGGCCTGAAATCTGGAGTCATGCGACTCGCATGAAAATGGCCTTCTGGCCATGCGACTCGCATGAGGACCAGGGACAGCTCACATTGTTTTGGCTCCTAGCTTGTCGACATAATTAAATATTAATATAATATATATAATTTAAATAATTAATTATATATTATATTAAATTCACGTGCATAGTTGACTTGTAATTTTTGTTCCGATAAGTCGTACGTCATCACTCGACTTATGTCCCGGTTCTGGTTTTTCGAATGTCCTTTCGTACGCTGAGAAAACTTGCATTTTACGTTTCGTGACACGTACCTTTGTCAAGATATAGCCTTAAGTTATCCATAAACTATACCACTCATAGTATATCTTAAACTTTCGAGTATTTTGGTCATTTACTTCTATAAATCATCGTCTCGTTATTTGTTAAAAATACATTTTAAAATAGTGTTTTACTGTAGCAAAGTTACTGTAGCAAAGTCAAATTTTACTGTAGCAAAATCAATATCACTGTAGCAAATAGTGATTTTCGAAAACACTGTAGCATTTTGAGTAATGTGGCAATTTGAAAACACTGTAGCAAATTAGTGTTTAACTGGTTCATCTTAAACGCTTTAGTTAACTTATCTAAATATCAATTGAATCAATAAACGAATGTTACTATCGTTTATTATATATATGTATATATCTTTTTAATATACATAAATCAGTTTTTAAATACACATTGGACGTTATTTATAAATAAATTTTAATAATAAATATTTCAACTTATCATATACATTCAAATAGATATTTAAACCAATAAGTTTAATGTACGGTATCAAACAATTAATACATTGTTACCTTTTCATGTTATAGTATATATGTATCTTTTTACATATAATTGTTCGCGAATCGTCGAAAACAACCGAAGGTATTTAAATATATAAAAGTAATTCAAAAATTTTGAGATTCAGTTTTACAGACTTTGCTTATCGTGTCGGAAATGTTAATCATACAAAGATTAAGTTTAAATTTAGTCGAAATTTCTGGGTCATCACATGACCTACCCGTTAAAGAAATTTCGTCCCGAAATTTGAGTGAGGTCGTCATGGCTAACAATAAAAATGTTTTCATGACGAATATGAGTTGATAAATAGAATTTTATTACCGTTGAGTAATATGGATAAAATAATCCAATTACTCGAAGCGTATAAGAGAAGTTATCGTAATAGAGTGAAATGGAGAATAGAGATTCGTCTTAACTCTTGACGTATTAACGATTGATTTCCATAATTTAAGGAATAGAAAATCTTCATAATCTAAATAAGATTTGATTCTTCGGAATTTAAGGAAATTAAGATTTCTTTTGATTAAATGCGTAATTTGCTTCGATTGCTATGTTTGATATTTCGCTATAAATTGACCTCTTCCGTTTCATTATTTTCATCACTCTTACATCTTCTTCCTCATTTCCTATTTTCAAAAGATTGTAAAAAAATGCTTCATCCAGTTCTGATTCTTGATATACTCCTAACTTTCATATCTGTCATTCTTCTTTTTCATCTACCACCGGAGGAAGTTATTTTCTTCTACCATTACCTTGGGGTTATAGTATTTTTCATTCTCCCGTGTCTTTATATTGCTATACGCATTGATATACACGGTTTGTAATTTCTGGGTAGTTGTTGGGTTTTATATCTTCCCTTATATTTCGATGTCTCTGCTTCTGTCTTTCCATAATTATTGACATCCACAGTCAATACTCTCTCCAATTTACTTATATATACTCTCATTGATATTTTGAAGCTTCATGCTTTTGTTTTATCTTCCCGACTTTAAATCAAGCGAATAATGGTCCAGAATTCGTAGGTATGAATTTCGGAATGAACATAATTAATGTTTTAAAAAAAAAACGGTAATAGCACAATCTGACTTGTCAAATTACCAGAATACCTCGAAAAAGACCGAATCATTAAGAAAATATTTTCTTGATAGTTTAGAGGTTAAATAGAATGAAAGAGTTATGTAATATGGTTTATGATGAGGGTATGATCTGTGAACCTTTATCACGTTCCATTAGAAACTCAGCATGACTTACTGTAATATAATCACGTTGATCAAGTGTCATTATATTATACTAATTCATGCTTCAGTTCCCAATACTACTTCAAAACATTCAAATTTTAAACTTGAAGGTTTCAGAATTTAGAAACTAAAATAGTTTCTTTTATGATGTAATACAGATAGCGCGAAGAGATGAATGATTTCAGATAAGAATGCTTATGAAAATATCTTCAGAAATATCGAGGATATTTAAAAGATACGATGATATCTTAGAATTTCTAATATCGAAGAATGATGAAGAAGATTTGTTCGTAACGGATTTTGAGTTAGTAGCAAGGTATTCGTTAATGACTTCAGCAGATACTGAATCATTTGTATTCTTTGAAGGCAGGTTTAGTCTTTGTGATTTATCCACAGCCCTCCTTCATACTTTGCTCAATCCGTTTTCCAGTTTCAAACCCTTTTTTTTTTCTCAGCTTTACCCTCATATTATTCTTTATCATCAAACTTTTGACTGTTAAGGTCGTTTACAGTTTTTGCTGCTTCATCAGCATTGTTCTAATTTCAGAGAACTAGTTTCATAGTTTGGGGTGTTTTTCAAAAACTTCACATTCGAAGTATGTAATTCGAGGAGGTAGACGTTATATGTACACATATAACTGTTGGCGTAGACGTGCTGCAAGATTTCAAAATACTGATTGCAAATTCCCGATAGTTGGAATGGCAACTATTGTTACAAGATGTGGATGAGTACATGATAGGGTTTCAATGTATATATAGTGATTTCCGGAGAGTTTCAAATAGCAGAGTGACGGAGTCGCTGGTACATTTACTGCTAATATGGTGGAACATAAAAGGTTCCCCAGTAACAAAAACGTATATGCCAAAGTTATAAGTCTGAAAGGTCGTCGTTGATTAGTTGAATGGGTGATAATACTGGATACTTTTAAAAAGGAATTGCAAGGTTATTTTCAGTAATGATAATGCCGAAGGATTTATCAAAGATACGTGTTAAAGTTTTACTTAGGTTTCGAGAGCTTTCCAGATATATGATTATAATTACAAATCTTTATTCTCGTAGATATCGTGTAGTTGGTTTGTCTTCTCGTTTGTTCATTAGTTGAAGTGTTTCCAAGAATTTCGATGGGTTTGAACGCAAAATGTAATCATATGATGTTCTAGTACTGTTCTGAATTCAAAGCATGGTTTTCGAAGCATGGTTTTGAAAGATGTAGGAATCTAAGAGTGATGTTTTTCGTTTAATCTTGACTTGGATTCTGATCAATCGAAATCAGAATATGAAATTGAATGAAAATGGTTATTCTGCGATGAACAGATACGTATATCTATAGGTTTGAGCAGTATAGTTAATGATTGCTGAATCAGAATTGAAGAATGTATAGTGTAACATATTAATGTGGAATTTATATATTTCTAGGGTATTACCTACCCGTTAAAATATTCTCATCATTAACAGTTTGTACAAAAGGATTTTCAATTACAATCTTTATGAAAATATATGTATGTATATTTCCTTCAGATGTAATATAGATTTAATGAGTTATTAAACTCATTTGGTTTTCGGTTAGAACTAGAAACGAATAATCTCTTCTATATTAAAGATTACATAATCGTCGCAGGATATTTCTCCAATGAAGTTATGAATTAATACTTCATCGTTTATGGTTATTAGTATTCTTCGGTGCCTACGGTGCGTATGAGGTTGATACTCGTGGGGCAGATTGTGAGGTTAAGGTTTACGGTGCGGATGTTGTTGTTGGTGGTACTGGTACTGTTGTTGGTTGTGCTGCTGGTTCTGGTGGTGCTACCGGTGCTGCCTGTGATGCCTGCAAATTGTGCATCATATTCTCCAAAGCCACAACTCGAGCGCGAAGCTCGTTAACTTCTTCTATTATTCCGGGATGATTGGCGGTTGGTACGAGAGGATGAATAAAGTTTAAAATTCTAGTTATCATATAATCGTTGCGAAATATCCTGGAAATTAGGGTAAAGATAGTGTTTCGAACGGGTTCGCCGGTAAGTGCCTCAGGTTCCTCACCAAGAGGTGAATTCGGTTGGTGGAAAGGATCGCCTTCCTCTTGTCTCCATTGATTAAGTTGATTACGAACCCATCCCCAATTCATCCAGAATTGGTGATGACTGATTGGTTGATTCATTCCGGTTACACTGCTTTCGGAACTCAGGTGGAAATTCATATCGGAATCCGAAGAACTCGAATTACTTGCAGAATTCATCTTACACGGTTAGATAAATAATTTTCGATGTGAAATGATTTTCGGATATCGGATGATATTTTAATTACATAGAATACCTTTATATAGTACAAAGGATCCGCAAATTACGGAGAAACTTTCGGAAACTGTCAAGTAAAGGTAACAGTAACAGATACGCTAAGATATTCATTTTGTCTATACACTAGTCATGCAATCCATGCAATAAGGTGTGTCTAGACTACAAATGATAAGCAGGTAATTTTCCACACAAGGAATGATAAGCAGGTAATTTCTAACAAAAAAAATTATAAGCAACAACTTTTATCATGCAGACATGGTCGAAGTCCAGACTCACTAATGTATCCTAACAATAACCGGTTAGACACACTAATGCAAATTCTGGTTCGCTAAGACCAACGCTCTGATACCAACTGTGACGATCGCTCCAAATCCATATGGACGAACACGTCATTCATTGATTTCATTGCGAGGTATTTGACCTCTATGTGATACATTTTGTAACATTGTATTCGTTTGAAAAGGTATTTCATAAATGAATATATAAATTCCAGGTTTTTAACATCTGATGATTCCTACGTATAGACAATCACCATTTAAATGGTTTACAATAATACATCTGTTGACAATACAGTCAAAATAAGATACATGGTAATGGTTTGGTGAATGCAAATTTCTTGTATATAGCATGTATGACTCCAAGCACATATCTTGTATCACGTATAAGCAAACAGCGGAAGACTTCTAGAAATCTGAGAATAAACATGCTTCAAGTGTCAACACAAAGGTTGGTGAGTTCATAGTTTTAATATTACACATAATCCGTATATCAATGTGGATTACAAAAGTTCAGTTGTTTTATTCAAAACGTTTATCAATAGGTTTTACATAAAAGGTGGATCACAAGATTTCAGTTGTTTCATTCGAAACGTTTATCAATCGGTTCTACAAAATTGAGCACCCTGGTAACTAAACTTTAATGTTTATATAATTTGTACCCTTTGTATAATCATCTTAATAATACACGCAAACCAACGTGTACGCTTCTCAAATAGCATACGTCCGTTAAAAGGCTAGCGCTCTAGCTCGGATGGGGATATCAAGCCCTATGGATCCATATACTACTACTCGCGCCCACCAGTTCTTATAACTGGCAGTTAACAGTTACCAAAGCTAAGGGATTTTCGGTTCAAACTCAGTGTAGAATTTAGTATGTACTTGTATCCATTGCGTTTAAAATAAAGTGCATGTATTCTCAGCCCAAAAATATAGATTGCAAAAGCAATTAAAAAGGAATCAATGAAACTCACGCATATAGATATTGTAAAACAGTTATTAAATCATTTGCATGTATTCTCAGCCCAAAAACATAAAGAGTAAAAGGGAGCAAATGAAACTCACGCATATAAATATTGTATATCGGTTAATAAAGCATTTGCATGTATTCTCAGCCCAAAAATGTAGAGAGTAAAAGGGATCTTATGAAACTCACGCATATAAATCTAGTATTTTCAGTATTTATAAACAGTCGCATGTATTCTCAGCCCAAAAATATATTGAGTAAAAGGGATCATATGAAACTCACGCATATAAACCTAGTATTTTCAGTATTTATAAACAGTCGCATGTATTCTCAGCCCAAAAATATATTGAGTAAAAGGGATCATATGAAACTCACGCATATAGATATTGTAAAACAGTTATTAAATCATTTGCATGTATTCTCAGCCCAAAAACATAAAGAGTAAAAGGGAGCAAATGAAACTCACGCATATAAATATTGTATATCGGTTAATAAAGCATTTGCATGTATTCTCAGCCCAAAAATGTAGAGAGTAAAAGGGATCTTATGAAACTCACAGTTTAATATTGATATACAATATTGCAGGAAAGCACGTAGACGCATCGGAGATGATAAACACGAGGTTTGATTCACAAAAATACCCCCGAACATTACCCATAATTTCCTTGGCAATAACTCATATTTTCCTTAGCTCTTTCTCGCTCGAAAACATATTTTGAAAATTACTTGGACAGCACTCCGTCGTAATATTTTTTGTACATTATTATTTTTGTATCGCAAAAATAATAACACTAATAATAATAAAAAATAATAAGATTAATAATAATCTTATTAATAATAATAATAATAATAATAATAATAAATAATAAATAATATTACGGAGTATATATATATTTGTGTATGTGTGTGATTTAAATCGAGCGAAAACACTGAAATTTATAGATGTGGCCTGAAATCTGGAGTCATGCGACTCGCATGGAAATGGCCTTCTGGCCATGCGACTCGCATGAGGACCAGGGACAGTTCACATTGTTTTGGCTCCTAGCTTGTCGACATAATTAAATATTAATATAATATATATAATTTAAATAATTAATTATATATTATATTAAATTCACGTGCATAGTTAACTTGTAATTTTTGTTCCGATAAGTCGTACGTCATCACTCGACTTATGTCCCGGTTCTGGTTTTTCGAATGTCCTTTCGTACGCTGAGAAAACTTGCATTTTACGTTTCGTGACACGTACCTTTGTCAAGATATAGCCTTAAGTTATCCATAAACTATACCACTCATAGTATATCTTAAACTTTCGAGTATTTTGGTCATTTACTTCTATAAATCATCGTCTCGTTATTTGTTAAAAATACATTTTAAAATAGTGTTTTACTGTAGCAAAGTTACTGTAGCAAAGTCAAATTTTACTATAGCAATTCACTGTAGCAAAATCAATATCACTGTAGCAAATAGTGATTTTCGAAAACACTGTAGCATTTTGAGTAATGTGGCAATTTGAAAACACTGTAGCAAATTAGTGTTTAACTGGTTCATCTTAAACGCTTTAGTTAACTTATCTAAATATCAATTGAATCAATAAACGAATGTTACTATCGTTTATTATATATATGTATATATCTTTTTAATATACATAAATCAGTTTTTAAATACACATTGGACGTTATTTATAAATAAATTTTAATAATAAATATTTCAACTTATCATATACATTCAAATAGATATTTAAACCAATAAGTTTAATGTACGGTATCAAACAATTAATACATTGTTACCTTTTCATGTTATAGTATATATGTATCTTTTTACATATAATTGTTCGCGAATCGTCGAAAACAACCGAAGGTATTTAAATATATAAAAGTAATTCAAAAATTTTGAGATTCAGTTTTACAGACTTTGCTTATCGTGTCGGAAATGTTAATCATACAAAGATTAAGTTTAAATTTAGTCGAAATTTCTGGGTCATCACATGACGTCAGTTAAACAAGTGTAGGGTTGGTCTCGGATTCACGAACCTATATCATTCGTTTATATATATTAAACCATGTACTTGTAATTTAACAAATATATATATATATATATATATATATATATATATATATATATATATATATATATATATATATATATATATATATATATATATATATATATATATATATAAATTTATTAGTTATATCTTATTTATATTATTAATACGTATATGTTTTATATATTCATTTTGTAAAGAAAAAAAAATATAAATTTTGTTATGATAAAGATCTTTGTAATTACATAATAATATTACTCATGATAATATAAATAATACTCATGTTAATATCAGCAATTCTATTATTTATAAAAAGATACTAATATTAATATTTACGAAAATAATAATAATTTGTATTGTAATGATAATGATAATAAACCTTTTCATTATAATGATAATAATATTAAAGTTTTAAAATTAACAATAATATCGTAAGTAATACTCATAATAATAATAATGGATATGATACTTATGTTTATGATAATAATAATAAATACAATTATGATACTTATAATAATAAATATAATACTAATAATAATAATAACAATAATAATCACAATAATAACAATAATAAACATAATAATAAACATAATAATAACTAATAATAATAACAATAATAAAATAAAAAAATAAAAGTGTATACCCTCAGCAAACTTTTTCTAAAAAGAAATGTCCTAGACGAGACTCGAACCCGCAACCTCTCGAAACCCAAACAACCCTCTCAACCATTCTACCACTTCAGCTTTTCTGTTATTATTTGTAACCCATACTTATTTAACCTCTTTTCTGCCTCGTCCCAATTTAATCATGGCCCAACAACATTAATCCTAACCGGCCCAAGTGCTTCTATTTTTAATGATTCGTTTAACAGCCCAATCCAACAACGAAACAAGCCTACTAAATCTAAAACAACCCTATTAAGTGATTTGTTATATGCTGGAATAAGAACTGATGATCAACCGAAGAAAAAAAAATAGCAGTTTCATTGTATCTTCATTAATTCATCATACGTATACCATCTTCAGCATGTAAGTGTTAATCATCATCATGTATCATTTTTATTATCATAAATACCATCATCTAACTCTCATCATCATTCAATTTACGGTTTCTTCATGATCATCATTATCATGTTCTTTATTCATCTTCATCCTCAACGTCAACATAATCATCATCATCATCCATAAAAACAGAAAAGCAATAACAGTTGTGGTGGGTTTAGATGGAATTTTAAAATGAACAATAGAAAAGAAATAAATAGTCATTGATGGTGATTTCTTGTGATGGTAATCGTACAGAAGCTGGTGATAGGAACAGATGTAATAGCGTAGCAATTTAGTTGCAGTTTTAATTATCATCTTCTTCGCTTGAATAGTGGTAATAACAAATAATAACCGTTGTTTATGGTTTACGAATGAAGATGATTAACCGGTGGTGAAGTGGTGGTGGCTTGAGGTGTTTTACAACAGGTGAAAGAGAAACAAGAAAAAGAAGTCGCATATGATGCTTGGTGTCGAGCAGCAAAAAAAAAATATAGAGGTTTGAATGATGTCTGTGATTAAACTGAAAGAAATTCATAAACAATAGTTTAAAGAAAAATTCACGAGTGGTTGTTTGAGGTGTTCAATGATGGTGGAAGGTGGTTGTAGCAAAGGTGGCGTA
Source organism: Rutidosis leptorrhynchoides (assembly GCF_046630445.1). NCBI lineage: Eukaryota > Viridiplantae > Streptophyta > Magnoliopsida > Asterales > Asteraceae > Rutidosis > Rutidosis leptorrhynchoides. The sequence continues at coordinate 316,188,536 of NC_092342.1, forward strand.
TGGTGGCGGTTAGGAGCCGAAGGTGGTAACAGGTCGTGAGGTCTAATGTGATGGTGATTCATGATGGAGTTTGAAGAGAGAGAGAGAGGATGAAAGAGGAGAACATGGCGGTTTAAGGGTCGGGTGTCGGAGGTGATGGTGGCCGGTTGTAGGAGAAGGTAGCGTAGGTTCCCGGTGGTCACGAAGGAGAAGAAGATGGATTAAGAATGATAGATGATCTAGCCTAAATGTTGTATGTAATACATGTATAGATAATATAATTTAGATATTAATTAAAAATCAAAAACAACTGTGCATCTCAATCATAGATTTCATTCACGGATATAGTTAGACTATTCTTGCCGACAGTTTACACGGGGCGTGTCCATTGCTAAACATTTACGGATAATTTAATTCAGAAAAATCCCATATTTTAAGATTAAGTCCATTTATTTATTTCAGTCATTACCTGTTTGAAACCTGATCAAAAAGATTCGATAATTATTTATTTTCTGTTCCAATTTATATGTACGGAGTACAAAAAACTTAGATTGAAAAGGTAATATTTTTTTTTATCAAAACTGTTATCTTTTTAATCAAATTTTGGACCAACTTTTATTTTAAAACTTCATATATATATATATATATATATATATATATATATATATATATATATATATATATATATATATATATATATATATATATATATATATATATATATATGACCTATTTTAAATATAATTAAACGTCAACTGAAAGTTACAGACATTTACCATTTAAGCTCAAAATTAAGTATATTTAATATACACTATGTATATATATAAACAGTTTTAAATAACAACATTTACTACGCAATTAAATATATACAAAATAATTAAATTAAATATAACAATATATATATATACAAGAAATATACATATATTATATATATAAAATAATAGTTTTTATTACAATGTATTTTATTTTACATATTTATTTGTAACAATAAATGCATATAATAGTTTATTAATGTTCATGTTATTATGTATATTATACATATATTTATATATACATATATTTATATATATCCACATATTTACAAGCAATGATTCGTGAATCATCGAAAATAGTCAAATGTCAAATGATTTCCTATAACTGTTCCAAAAATTTTAAGACTCGACTTTGCAGACTTTGCTTATCATATCGAAATCATATATGTTTAAAGTTTAAATTTGGTCGGAAATTCCCGGGTCGTCACAGTACCTACCCGTTAAAGAAATTTCGTCCCAAAATTTGAGTGAGGTGGTCATGGCTAACAATAAAAATGTTTTCATGACGAATATGAGTTGATAAGTAGAGTTTTATTATCATTGAATAATATGGATAAATTTGATTATTCGAAGAGCACGAATGAAGCTATCATAAAAGAATGAAATGAGTAAAGTAAAGTTTTGTCATTTAACTTTTGATGTAGTCAGGTTTGAATTCTGGAATTCAAGGGATTAAAGAAAATCTTCAAAATCTAAAAGATTTGATTCTTCGGCGAGTAAGGAAATTAAGATCTCTATAATTAAATACGGTGATCTGCCTCGATTACTCCGTCTGATATTTCCACTATAAATTTAAGCTCTTTCGTTCAATTATTCTCACCATTCCTATACTTCCTTTCTTAGTTCATATATCCAAAAGATTGTGAAAATGCTTAATCCCGTTCTAATCCTTGATATTTTCTAATTATCATTTCTGTCATCCTTCTTTTCAATCTTCCATCAGAAAAATCTGTTTACTTCTACTATTACCTTGGGGTGATACTATTCTTAATTATACCGTGTCTTTATATTGCTATTCGTATTAACATTCATGGTTTGTAATTTCTGCGTTGTTGTTAGGTTTTATATCTTCCCTTATATTTTGATGTCCCTGCTTCTGTCTCCAATAATCATTGTCATCCACAGTTAATGCTTTTTCCTATTTACTGCGATTTATACCCCCATTTACACTTTGAAGCTTTATGCTCTGTTTTCTCTTCTATCCATTAAGCACATCAAGTAATGGTCCAGAATTCGTAATTATGAAGTTTTGAATGAACATGACTAATGTTCAAAGAGAGAGATTGTAATAGCACGATCTTGATTTGGTTAGGTTACCAGAATTCAAGAGAAAAGATAGAACTATCAAGAAAATATGTTCTTGATATGTTTATTGATTAGGTAGAATGTAAGAGTCGTGTAACATGGCACATGATGATGTTATGATCTGTGAATCATCACGTTCTATTAGAAACTCAACATGACTTACTGTAATATAATCATGTTGATCAAGTGTCATTATATTATACTAACTCATGCATCAGTTCTCAACACTACTTCAATATCATTCTTATTTTAAACTCGAAAGTTTACAGAATATAAAAACTAAACAGTTTCCTTTATGATGTAATATAGATAGCACGAAGAGATAAATAATTTCGGACGGGAATATTTATGAAAATATCCTCAGAAATATCAAAGATATTTATGATGATATTTTGGAATTTCTAAGATCGAAGGTTGATGAAGAAAGATTTTTCGCAAGATTTTAATATGAATCCGGAGCAAGATATTCGCTAAAGATTTCATCAGAAACAGAATCATCAGGATTATTTGAAGGCAGATTTAGTCTTTATGATTTGTTCAAAGTCTCCTTCATGGTTTGCTCAATCCGTTTTCCAGTTCCAAATTTTCTTAGTCTATGAGCTTTTTCAACACACTACTCTTTATCATCAAACTTTCAACTGTTAAGGTCGTTTACAGTTTGTGCTGCTTCATTCAGCTTTTTCAACTTTAGAGTATTGATTCGTAGACTGGGTGCCTTTTAGAGTTTCAGAATGGAAGGTCATAATTCTTAAGAGATAAAGGTTATATGTATACATATAACTGTTGATGTAGACATGCTGCGAGATTTCAAAATACTGATTGCTTATTCCCAGTGATTGATGTGGTAATTCTCGTTAAGATGTGGATGAATATATGAATAGGTTTTAACGAACAAATATAATGGTTCTTCGGAGAGACTTAAATCAATGAGTAATGAAACTGCTGGTAAGTTTACTGCTAATGTGGTGAAATATAAACGATTCTTCGGTAACGGTGATGAAAGGCAAACTTATATATCAAGTTATAATAGAGTTTACTCGAATGAAAGTCGAAGTTGATTTGCTGAAGCTGTGACAAAATTTGGCTAATTTGAAAAGGGATTGCAAAGTTATTTTCGGTAATAACAACGCCAAAAAAGCTAGCACAGATACGTGTTAAATGTTTACTCAGGTTCCGAATGTTTTTAGGTGCATAACTATATGCATCAATCTTTTCTTCCGTAGATGAAGTGCGGTTGATTCATCCTCCTGATTGAGGTGTTTTCAAGAATCATGAAAGGTTTGAACGCAGATTATAATTGTCAAGATACAAATGGGGTAAAATGAAGTCAAGTGGCAAACTTGAAGAATTGTTTAGTTTCATATGTTATAATCAATATTTTAATTCATTTTAATTGTCCAATGTTGATAGTCCACATTTAGCAGTCCAATAATTCATATATAGTTTAATATATAATATTCGAATTAATTAATACGTATCGTGACCCGTGTACATGTCTCAGACTCGATCACAACTCAAAGTATATATATATTATTATAGAATCAACCTCAACCCTGTATAGCTAATTCTATCATTACTGCATATAGAGTGTCTATGGTTATTCCAAATAATATATATAGATGCGTCGATATGATATGTCAAAACCTTGTATACGTGTCCCGATATTTAAAGTGCGTAAAATAAATAACAGAAATTAAATGACGATAAATAAAGTGCGTAAAGTAAATAACAGAAATTAAATGACGATAAATAAAATTGCGATAATTAAATTGCGATAAATAAACTGCGATAAATAAAATGTAATCAGTTAGCTAGGAATAGTTAGCTGGAAAAAGTTAGCGTGGATTCTTAACAAAAATTTTTTTTTCTCATAGTTATTTCGTTTATTTCTAACAAATTTTATTTTGTCAAATGTTTTCTTCATTATGCCACTTGTTGGATTCTGATAAGTCAAAATTCAAATATGAAATTGAATGAAAATGGTTATTCTGCGGTGAACGGATACGTATATCTGTGGGTGTAAGTAGGATAGTAAATGACTGTTGAATCAGATTCAAAGAATGTACAGTGTAACTTATTAATGTGAAATCTAAATATTTGTTAGGTATTACCTACCCGTTAAAATATTTTCACCATTAATCGTTTGTACAAAAGAATTTTTAATTACAATCTTTATGAAAATATACTTACATATATATTCTCTTCAGATGTAATCATGGACTTAATGAGTCAATATGATATTAAACTCATTTGATTTACCGTTAGAACAAGAATATATAATCTCTAGAATATTAGAGATTACATAATCGTCATGTCATACGAAGATAAATGATGTAGAACGTTATGTAGAACGATGATTATGCTCGAAGTATATATTGTGATGTTGAGGCGTGTGATGTTGAAACTTGGGTTGTTGGTGGTACTGTTGGTGCCAGTGATGTTGCTGAAGCTAGTAGGTTTTGCACCACGTTTTTCCAAATTGATTACTCGAGCGCGAAGCTCGTTGACTTCTTTCATTATTCTGGGATGATTGTCGGTCGGAACGAGCGGATGAATAAGGTTTAGAATCTGAGTTATGATATAGTCGTGGTGAGATATTCGGGAAATGAGGGTGAAAATGGTGTTACGAACAGGTTCGCCGGTAAGTGCTTCAGGTTCTTCAAATTCGGTTAGTGGAAGGGATCGCCTTCTGCGCGTCTCCATTGATTAAGTCGACTACGAACTCATCAGATGAATTGGGGATGGCTGATTGGTTGATTCATTCTGGTGACGCTGCTTCCGGAGCTTAGGTGAATATCCATATCGGAATAGCTGTCGGAATCCGAGGAATTCGAACTGATTAAGGGATTTATATCGTACGATCCGATGAAGGATTTTCGATAAGAAATAGGTTATAGGATGTAGATTAGTACCCTGTAGTACATAATTTACATATGCATATATAATACTAAAATCCCATAAGTTACGGAGGAATCTACGGAAGCTGTCAGGAAAAGTCTATAGTAACAGATACGCTAAGATATGAATTTTTTCTATACACTATCGATGCACTAAATGCAGTAAGACATGTCTAGACTTAAGATGATAAGCAAGTGATTCCCTAAGAATGATAAACAGGTAATTTTCGACACGAAATGATAAGCAAAACTTTTGACATGCAGACACGGTCGAAGTCCAGACCCACTAATGCATCTAAACAACTATCAGTTAGACACACTAATGCAAGACCTGGTTCGCTAAGACCACCGCTCTGATACCAACTGTAGAGACCCGTCCTAATCCATCTGGACGAATACATTACATTTGGTCACATCGCGAGGTACTTGACCTCTATATGATACATTTTACAAACATTGCATTCGTTTTTAAAAGACAAACTTTCATTACATCGAAAGTTGACGGCATGCATATCATTTCATAATATTTCCAACTATATTTGACTTAGTAATAATCTTGATGAACTCGACGACTCGAATGCAACGTCTTTTGAAATATGTCATGAATGACTCCAAGTAATATCTCTAATATGAGCAAATACACAGCGGAAGATTTCTTGCATACCTGAGAATAAACATGCTTTAAAGTGTCAACCAAAAGGTTGGTGAGTTCATTAGTTTATCATAATCATTCATTTTTATCATTTTAATAGACCACAAGATTTTTATTTTCATTTCTCATAAATATACGTCCCATGCATAGAGACAAAAATATCATTCATATGGATTGAACACCTGGTAACCGACATTAACAAGATACATATAAGAATATCCCCTATCATTCCGGGAAATCCTTCGGACATGATAAAAACAACATCGAAGTACTAAAGCATTCGGTACTTTGGATGGGGTTCGTTAGGCCCAATAGATCTATCTTTAGGATTCGCGTCAATTAGTAGACTGGTTTACTAATTCTTAGGTTACCAAGTAAAAAGGGGCATATTCGGCTTCGATCATTCAACCATATAATGTAGTTTTGATTACTTGTGTCTATTTCATAAAACATTTATAAAAACAGCGCATGTATTCTCAGTCCCAAAAATATATATTGCAAAAACATTTAAAAAGGGAGCAAATGAAACTCACCATACTGTATTTTGTAGTAAAAATACATATGACGTCAGTTAAACAAGTGTAGGCTTGGCCTCGGATTCACGAACCTATATCATTCGTTTATATATATTAAACCATGTACTTGTAATTTAACAAATATATATATATATATATATATATATATATATATATATATATATATATATATATATATATATATATATATATATATATATATATAAATTTATTAGTTATATCTTATTTATATTATTAATATGTATATGTTTTATATATTCATTTTGTAAAGAAAAAAAATATAAATTTTGTTATGATAAAGATCTTTGTAATTACATAATAATATTACTCATGATAATATAAATAATACTCATGTTAAAATCAACAATTCTATTATTTATAAAAAGATACTAATATTAATATTTACGAAAATAATAATAATTTGTATTGTAATGATAATGATAATAAACCTTTTCATTATAATGATAATAATATTAAAGTTTTAAAATTAACAATAATATCATAAGTAATACTCATAATAATAATAATGGATATGATACTTATGTTTATGATAATAATAATAAATACAATTATGATACTTATAATAATAAATATAATACTAATAATAATAATAACAATAATAATCACAATAATAACAATAATAAACATAATAATAAACATAATAATAACTAATAATAATAACAATGATAAAATAAAAAAATAAAAGTGTATAGCCTCTCCAAGCTTTTTCTAAAAAGAAATGTCCAAACGAGACTCGAACCCGCAACCTCTCGAAACCCAAACAACCCTCTCAACCATTCTACCACTTCAGCTTTTCTGTTATTATTTGTAACCCATACTTATTTAACCTCTTTTCTGCCTCGTCCCAATTTAATCATGGCCCAACAACATTAATCCTAACCGGCCCAAGTGCTTCTATTTTTAATGATTCGTTTAACAGCCCAATCCAACAACGAAACAAGCCTACTAAATCTAAAACAACCCTATTAAGTGATTTGTTATATGCTGGAATAAGAACTGATGATCAACCGAAGAAAAAAAAATAACAGTTTCATTGTATCTTCATTAATTCATCATACGTATACCATCTTCAGCATGTAAGTGTTAATCATCATCATGTATCATTTTTATTATCATAAATACCATCATCTAACTCTCATCATCATTCAATTTACGGTTTCTTCATGATTATCATTATCATGTTCTTTATTCATCTTCATCCTCAATGTCAACATAATCATCATCATCATCCATAAAAACAGAAAAGCAATAACAGTTGTGGTGGGTTTAGATGGAATTTTAAAACGAACAATAGAAAAGAAATAAATAGTCATTGATGGTGATTTCTTGTGATGGTAATCGTACAGAAGCTGGTGATAGGAACAGATGTAATAGCGTAGCAATTTAGTTGTAGTTTTAATTATCATCTTCTTCGCTTGAATAGTGGTAGTAACAAATAATAACCGTTGTTTATGGTTTAGGAATGAAGATGATTAACCGGTGGTGAAGTGGTGGTGGCTTGAGGTGTTTTACAACAGATGAAAGAGAAACAAGAAAAAGAAGTCGCATATGATGCTTGGTGTCGAGCAGCAAAAAAATATAGAGGTTTGAATGACGTCTGTGATTAAATCGAAAGAAATTCATAAACAATAGTTTAAAGAAAAATTCACGAGTGGTTGTTTGAGGTGTTCAATGATGGTGGAAGGTGGTTGTAGCAAAGGTGGCGTATGGTGTCGGTTAGGAGCCGAAGGTGGTAACAGGTCGTGAGGTCTAATGTGATGGTGATTCATGATGGAGTTTGAAAAGATAGAGGATGAGAGAGGAGAACATGGCGGTTTAAGGGTCAGGTGGCGGTTGTCGGCGGTGATGGTGGCCGGTTGTAGGAGAAGGTAGCGTAGGTTCCCGGTGGTCACGAAGGAGAAGAAGATGGATTAAGAATGATAGATGATCTAGCCTAAATGTTGTATGTAATATATGTATAGATAATATAATTTAGATATTAATTAAAAATCAAAAACAACTGTGGATCTCAATCATAGATTTCATTCACGAATATAGTTAGATTATTCTTGCCGACAGTTTACACAGGGCGTGTCCATTGCTAAACAGTTACGGATAATTTAATTCAGAAAAATCCCATATTTTAAGATTAAGTCCATTTATTTATTTCAGTCATTACCTGTTTGAAACCTGATCAAAAAGATTCGATAATTATTTATTTTCTGTTCCAATTTATATGTACGGAGTACAAAAAACTTAGATTGAAAAGGTAAATTTTTTTTTTTATCAAAACTGTTATCTTTTTAATCAAATTTTGGACCAACTTTTATTTTAAAACTTCATATATATATATATATATATATATATATATATATATATATATATATATATATATATATATATATATATTAGACCTATTTTAAATATAATTAAACGTCAACTGAAAGTTACAGACATTTACCATTTAAGCTCAAAATTAAGTATATTTAATATACACTATGTATATATATAAACAATTTTAAATAACAACATTTACTATGCAATTAAATATATACAAAATAAATAAATTAAATATAACAATATATATATATACAAGAAATATGCATATATTATATATATAAAATAATAGTTTTTATTACAATGTATTTTATTTTACATATTTATTTATAACAATAAATGTATATAATAGTTTATTAATGTTCATGTTATTATATATATTATACATATATTTATATATATCCACATATTTACAAGCAATGGTTCGGGAATCATCGGAAATAGTCAAATGTCAAATGATTTCCTATAACTGTTCCAAAAATTTTAAGAATCAACTTTGCAGACTTTGCTTATCGTATCAAAATCATATATGTTTAAAGTTTAAATTTGGTCGGAAATTTTCGGGTCGTCACAAGCTCGAACTCTAACTACAAGGGTAGTCTGCCACAATGCAAGAGATGCTACAAGCATCACACCGGGTACTGCAACGTGGTCTGCAAAAAATGTAAAAGGACTGGGCATATTGGCAAAGACTGCAAGATCACCAACCTGAATGTGAAGACAAACTCTACTGGACCGAGAAAGTGTTATGAATGCGGACAGACGGGCCACTTCAGAAATGAGTGTCCCAACAAGCGAAAGGACGGCGGACCACCGCGTGGCAGAGCTTTCAACGTAAACGCAAGGGATGCTCGTGAGAACCCCGACTTAATCACAGGTATATTCACTATCAACAATCTATTAGCTTCTGTCCTATTTGATACTGGTGCCGATAGAAGTTATGTATGTAGACACTTTTGCTCTATGATAAATTGGTCGTTAGTTCCTTTAAATGAGAGTATGCTTGTAGAGGTAGCCAATGAAAAACTTGAGAAAGTTGACCAAGTTAGCCGAGGAGCTATTATCAACATAGCTGGCGTGGATTTTGAGATTGACTTGATACCCATTAAGTTGGGAAGCTTTGATGTTATTGTCGGTATGGACTGGTTGACCAAGATAAGGGCCGACATTATCTGTGGAGATAAAGCTCTTCGTATGAAATGTCCCGTTCTTATTGATTAAAAACGTTCCATATTAATTGATTTCGTTGCGAGGTTTTGACCTCTATATGAGACGTTTTTCAAAGACTGCATTCATTTTTAAACAAACCATAACCTTTATTTCATCAATAAAGGTTTAAAAAGCTTTACGTAGATTATCAAATAATGATAATCTAAAATATCCTGTTTACACACGACCATTACATAATGGTTTACAATACAAATATGTTACAACAAAATAAGTTTCTTGAATGCAGTTTTTACACAATATCATACAAGCATGGACTCCAAATCTTGTCCTTATTTAAGTATGCGATAGCGGAAGCTCTTAATAATCACCTGAGAATAAACATGCTTAAAACGTCAACAAAAATGTTGGTGAGTTATAGGTTTAACCTATATATATCAAATCGTAACAATAGACCACAAGATTTCATATTTCAATACAGATCCCATACATAGAGATAAAAATCATTCATATGGTGAACACCTGGTAACCGACAATAACAAGATGCATATATAAGAATATCCCCATCATTCCGGGACACCCTTCGGATATGATATAAATTTCGAAGTACTAAAGCATCCGGTACTTTGGATGGGGTTTGTTAGGCCCAATAGATCTATCTTTAGGATTCGCGTCAATTAGGGTGTCTGTTCCCTAATTCTTAGATTACCAGACTTAATAAAAAGGGGCATATTCGATTTCGATAATTCAACCATAGAATGTAGTTTCACGTACTTGTGTCTATTTTGTAAATCATTTATAAAACCTGCATGTATTCTCATCCCAAAAATATTAGATTTTAAAAGTGGGACTATAACTCACTTTCACAGATTTTTACTTCGTCGGGAAGTAAGACTTGGCCACTGTTGATTCACGAACCTATAACAATATATACATATATATTAAAGTATGTTCAAAATATATTTACAACACTTTTAATATATTTTGATGTTTTAAGTTTATTAAGTCAGCTGTCCTCGTTAGTAACCTACAACTAGTTGTCCACAGTTAGATGTACAGAAATAAATCGATAAATATTATCTTGAATCAATCCACGACCCAGTGTATACGTATCTCAGTATTGATCACAACTCAAACTATATATATTTTGGAATCAACCTCAACCCTGTATAGCTAACTCCAACATTCACATATAGAGTGTCTATGGTTGTTCCGAAATATATATAGATGTGTCGACATGATAGGTCGAAACATTGTATACGTGTCTATGATATCTCAAGATTACATAATATATAATACAAGTTGATTAAGTTATGGTTGGAATAGATTTGTTACCAATTTTCACGTAGCTAAAATGAGAAAAATTATCCAATCTTGTTTTATCCATAACTTCTTCATTTTAAATCCGTTTTGAGTGAATCAAATTGCTATGGTTTCATATTGAACTCTATTTTATGAATCTAAACAAAAAAAGTATAGGTTTCTAGTCGGAAAAATAAGTTACAAGTCGTTTTTGTAAAGGTAGTCATTTCAGTCGAAAGAACGACGTCTAGATGACCATTTTAGAAAACATACTTCCACTTTGAGTTTAACCATAATTTTTGGATATAGTTTCATGTTCATAATAAAAATCATTTTCTCAGAATAACAACTTTTAAATCAAAGTTTATCATAGTTTTTAATTAACTAACCCAAAACAGCCCGCGGTGTTACTACGACGGCGTAAATCCGGTTTTACGGTGTTTTTCGTGTTTCCAGGTTTTAAATCATTAAGTTAGCATATCATATAGATATAGAACATGTGTTTAGTTGATTTTAAAAGTCAAGTTAGAAGGATTAACTTTTGTTTGCGAACAAGTTTAGAATTAACTAAACTATGTTCTAGTGATTACAAGTTTAAACCTTCGAATAAGATAGCTTTATATGTATGAATCGAATGATGTTATGAACATCATTACTACCTTAAGTTCCTTGGATGAACCTACTGGAAAAGAGAAAAATGGATCTAGCTTCAATGGATCCTTGGATGGCTCAAAGTTCTTGAAGCAAAATCATGACACGAAAACAAGTTCAAGTAAGATCATCACTTGAAATAAGATTGTTATAGTTATAGAAATTGAACCAAAGTTTGAATATGATTATTACCTTGTATTAGAATGATAACCTACTGTAAGAAACAAAGATTTCTTGAGGTTGGATGATCACCTTACAAGATTGGAAGTGAGCTAGCAAACTTGAAAGTATTCTTGATTTTATGAAACTAGAACTTTTGGAATTTATGAAGAACACTTAGAACTTGAAGATAGAACTTGAGAGAGTTCAATTAGATGAATAAAATTGAAGAATGAAAGTGTTTGTAGGTGTTTTTGGTCGTTGGTGTATGGATTAGATATAAAGGATATGTAATTTTGTTTTCATGTAAATAAGTCATGAATGATTACTCATATTTTTGTAATCTTATGAGATATTTCATGCTAGTTGCCAAATGATGGTTCCCACATGTGTTAGGTGACTCACATGGGCTGCTAAGAGCTGATCATTGGAGTGTATATACCAATAGTACATACATCTAAAAGCTGTGTATTGTACGAGTACGAATACGGGTGCATACGAGTAGAATTGTTGATGAAACTGAACGAGAATGTAATTGTAAGCATTTTTGTTAAGTAGAAGTATTTTGATAAGTGTATTGAAGTCTTTCAAAAGTGTATAAATACATATTAAAACACTACATGTATATACATTTTAACTGAGTCGTTAAGTCATCGTTAGTCGTTACATGTAAGTGTTGTTTTGAAACCTTTAGGTTAACGATCTTGTTAAATGTTGTTAACCCAATGTTTATAATATCAAAAGAGATTTTAAATTATTATATTATCATGATATTATGATGTACGAATATCTCTTAATATGATATATATACATTAAATGTCGTTACAACGATAAACGTTACATATATGTCTCGTTTCAAAATCATTAAGTTAGTAGTCTTGTTTTTACATATGTAGTTCATTGTTAATATAATTAATGATATGTTTACTTATCATAATATCATGTTAACTATATATATAACCATATATATGTCATCATATAGTTTTTTTACAAGTTTTAACGTTCGTGAATCACCTGTCAACTTGGGTGGTCAATTGTCTATATGAAACCTATTTCAATTAATCAAGTCTTAACAAGTTTGATTGCTTAACATGTTGGAAACATTTAATCATGTAAACATCAATCTCAATTAATATATATAAACATGGAAAAGTTCGGGTCACTACAGTACCTACCCGTTAAATAAATTTCGTCCCGAAATTTTAAACTGTTGAAGGTGTTGACGAATCTTCTGGAAATAGATGCGGGTATTTCTTCTTCATCTGATCTTCACGCTCCCAGGTGAACTCGGGTCCTCTACGAGCATTCCATCGAACCTTAACAATTGGTATCTTGTTTTGCTTAAGTCTTTTAACCTCACGATCCATTATTTCGACGGGTTCTTCGATGAATTGGAGTTTTTCGTTGATTTGGATTTCATCTAACGGAATAGTGAGATCTTCTTTAGCAAAACATTTCTTTAAATTCGAGACATGGAAAGTGTTATGTACAGCCGCGAGTTGTTGAGGTAAATCTAGTCGGTAAGCTACTGGTCCGACACGATCAATAATCTTGAATGGTCCAATATACCTTGGATTTAATTTCCCTCGTTTACCAAATCGAACAACGCCTTTCCAAGGTGCAACTTTAAGCATGACCATCTCTCCAATTTCAAATTCTATATCTTTTCTTTTAATGTCAGCGTAGCTCTTTTGTCGACTTTGGGCGGTTTTCAACCGTTGTTGAATTTGGATGATCTTCTCGGTAGTTTCTTGTATAATCTCCGGACCCGTAATCTGTCTATCCCCCACTTCACTCCAACATATCGGAGACCTGCACTTTCTACCATAAAGTGCTTCAAACGGCGCCATCTCAATGCTTGAATGGTAGCTGTTGTTGTAGGAAAATTCTGCTAACGGTAGATGTCGATCCCAACTGTTTCCGAAATCAATAACACATGCTTGTAGCATGTCTTCAAGCGTTTGTATTGTCCTTTCGCTCTGCCCATCAGTTTGTGGATGATAGGCAGTACTCATGTCTAGACGAGTTCCTAATGCTTGCTGTAATGTCTGCCAGAATCTTGAAATAAATCTGCCATCCCTATCAGAGATAATAGAGATTGGTATTCCATGTCTGGAGACGACTTCCTTCAAATACAGTCGTGCTAACTTCTCCATCTTGTCATCTTCTCTTATTGGTAGGAAGTGTGCTGATTTGGTGAGACGATCAACTATTACCCAAATAGTATCAAAACCACTTGCAGTCCTTGGCAATTTAGTGATGAAATCCATGGTAATGTTTTCCCATTTCCATTCCGGGATTTCGGGTTGTTGAAGTAGACCTGATGGTTTCTGATGCTCAGCTTTGACCTTAGAACACGTCAAACATTCTCCTACGTATTTAGCAACATCGGCTTTCATACCCGGCCACCAAAAATGTTTCTTGAGATCCTTGTACATCTTCCCCGTTCCAGGATGTATTGAGTATCTGGTTTTATGAGCTTCTCTAAGTACCATTTCTCTCATATCTCCAAATTTTGGTACCCAAATCCTTTCAGCCCTATACCGGGTTCCGTCTTCCCGAATATTAAGATGCTTCTCCGATCCTTTGGGTATTTCATCCTTTAAATTTCCCTCTTTTAAAACTCCTTGTTGCGCCTCCTTTATTTGAGTAGTAAGGTTATTATGAATCATTATATTCATAGATTTTACTCGAATGGGTTCTCTGTCCTTCCTGCTCAAGGCATCGGCTACCACATTTGCCTTCCCCGGGTGGTAACGAATCTCAAAATCGTAATCATTCAATAATTCAATCCACCTACGCTGCCTCATATTCAGTTGTTTCTGATTAAATATGTGTTGAAGACTTTTGTGGTCGGTATATATAATACTTTTGACCCCATATAAGTAGTGCCTCCAAGTCTTTAATGCAAAAACAACCGCGCCTAATTCCAAATCATGCGTCGTATAATTTTGTTCGTGAATCTTCAATTGTCTAGACGCATAAGCAATCACCTTCGTTCGTTGCATTAATACACAACCGAGACCTTGCTTTGATGCGTCACAATAAATCACAAAATCATCATTCCCTTCAGGCAATGACAATATAGGTGCCGTAGTTAGCTTTTTCTTCAATAACTGAAATGCTTTCTCTTGTTCATCATTCCATTCAAATTTCTTCCCTTTATGCGTTAATGCAGTCAAGGGTTTTGCTATTCTGGAAAAGTCTTGGATGAACCTTCTGTAGTAACCAGCTAGTCCTAAAAACTGGCGTATGTGTTTCGGAGTTTTCGGGTTTTCCCACTTTTCAACAGTTTCTATCTTTGCCGGATCCACCTTAATACCTTCTTTGTTCACTATGTGACCGAGGAATTGAACTTCTTCCAACCAAAATGCACACTTTGAAAACTTAGCGTACAATTCTTCCTTCCTCAATACTTCTAACACCTTTCTCAAATGTTCACCGTGTTCTTGGTCATTCTTTGAGTAAATAAGTATGTCATCAATGAAAACAATGAAAAACTTGTCAAGGTATGGTCCACACACTCGGTTCATAAGGTCCATGAACACAGCTGGTGCATTAGTTAAACCAAACGGCATGACCATAAACTCGTAATGACCGTAACGTGTTCTGAAAGCAGTCTTTGGAATATCATCTTCTTTCACCCGCATTTGATGATACCCGGAACGTAAGTCAATCTTTGAATAAACAGACGAGCCTTGTAGTTGATCAAATAAGTCGTCGATTCTCGGTAGTGGGTAGCGGTTCTTGATGGTAAGTTTGTTCAACTCTCGGTAGTCGATACACAACCTGAATGTACCATCTTTCTTCTTGACAAACAAAACAGGAGCTCCCCACGGTGATGTGCTTGGTCGAATGAAACCACGCTCTAAAAGTTCTTGTAATTGGCTTTGCAGTTCTTTCATCTCGCTGGGTGCGAGTCTGTAAGGAGCACGAGCTATTGGTGCAGCTCCTGGTACAAGATCTATTTGAAATTCAACGGATCGATGTGGGGGTAATCCCGGTAATTCTTTCGGAAATACATCGGGAAATTCTTTTGCAATGGGAACATCATTGATGCTCTTTTCTTCAGTTTGTACTTTCTCGACGTGTGCTAGAACAGCATAGCAACCTTTTCTTATTAGTTTTTGTGCCTTCAAATTACTAATAAGATGTAGCTTCGTGTTGCCCTTTTCTCCGTACACCATTAAGGGTTTTCCTTTTTCTCGTATAATGCGAATTGCATTTTTGTAACAAACGATCTCCGCTTTCACTTCTTTCAACCAGTCCATACCGATTATCACATCAAAACTCCCTAACTCTACTGGTATCAAATCAATCTTAAATGTTTCGCTAACCAGTTTAATTTCTCGATTCCGACATATATTATCTGCTGAAATTAATTTACCATTTGCTAATTCGAGTAAAAATTTACTATCCAAAGGCGTCAATGGACAACTTAATTTAGCACAAAAATCTCTACTCATATAGCTTCTATCCGCACCCGAATCAAATAAAACGTAAGCAGATTTATTGTCAATAAGAAACGTACCCGTAACAAGCTCCGGGTCTTCCTGTGCCTCTACCGCATTAATATTGAAAACTCTTCCACGGCCTTGTCCATTCGTGTTCTCCTGGTTCGGGCAATTTCTAATAATGTGGCCTGGTTTTCCACATTTATAACAAACTACATTGGCATAACTTGCTCCGACACTACTTGCTCCGCCATTACTCGTTCCGACACCATTTGTTCCTTTCGTTCTATTAACCCCTGGTCCGTAGACCTCACACTTCGCCGCGCTATGACCATTTCTTTTACACTTGTTGCAAAATTTGGTGCAGAACCCCGAGTGATTCTTTTCACACCTTTGGCATAGCTGCTTCTGATTGTTGTTGTTGTTGCGGTTATTATTGTTGTTGGGATGATTGTTGTAGTTGCTGTTGTTGTTGTTGTTGTTGTTGTTGTTGGGCCGTTTGTTGTAGTTGCGATTGATGTTGCGATTGTTGGGATAATTGTTGCGATTATTGTTGTAATTGCTGTTGTTGTTGTATTGGTGATTCTTATCACCGTTTTCCTCCCACTTTCTTTTGACTTGCTTCACATTGGCCTCTTCAGCAGTCTGTTCTTTAATTCTTTCTTCAATTTGGTTCACGAGTTTGTGAGCCATTCTACATGCCTGTTGTATGGAGGCGGGCTCGTGTGAACTTATATCTTCTTGGATTCTTTCCGGTAATCCTTTCACAAACGCGTCGATCTTCTCTTCCTCATCTTCGAATGCTCCCGGACACAATAGGCACAATTCTGTGAATCGTCTTTTGTACGTGGTAATATCAAATCCTTGGGTTCGTAACCCTCTAAGTTCTGTCTTGAGCTTATTGACCTCGGTTCTGGGACGGTACTTCTCGTTCATCAAGTGCTTGAATGCTGACCACGGTAGTGCGTACGCATCGTCTTGTCCCACTTGCTCTAGATAGGTATTCCACCATGTTAACGCAGAACCTGTGAAGGTATGCGTAGCGTACTTCACTTTGTCCTCTTCAGTACACTTACTTATGGCAAACACCGATTCGACCTTCTCGGTCCACCGTTTCAATCCGATCGGTCCTTCGGTTCCATCAAATTCCAAAGGTTTGCAGGCAGTGAATTCTTTGTAGGTGCATCCTACACGATTTCCTGTACTGCTAGATCCAAGGTTATTGTTGGTATGTAGCGCAGCCTGTACTGCGGCTATGTTTGAAGCTAGAAAAGTACGGAATTCCTCTTCATTCATATTCACGGTGTGTCGAGTAGTCGGTGCCATTTCCTTCAAAATAGTTAAATGGAACAAGTTAATCATACAGAATATTAAGAGTAGTTAATAGTATTTCGTAGCATAATATGAACTCATTTATAAAAGCTTTTTCTTCATATTAGCGTTTTATAAGTTTAAATTCGGGTAGTACCTACCCGTTAAGTTCATACTTAGTAGCTAATATACAATTCAACTACTACAATTCTATATGAAAAACTGATTATAATAATATTTCGCGTTCAAACTTTTATACAATATTTTACAAACTTACAATACCGCTTATTTTACATAAAGCATGAAATATAGCACACAATAACTTTGATACAAGATAGTTGTGAAGACAATTCTAGCTAGTACACAAGTCGTTCAGCAAAGGCAATAAAGACACGTAATTCATACGTCCAGAAACAAGTCATGCATTCTGGTTTTACTAGGACTACTTCCCATCCTTGGTCTTGTGCAACATAACCGTTATGGCCGTTGATAAGACAGCGTGTTGTAACGTCATCAAAGGGACGAGGGTTACGTAATGTCCAACCGTCCCGTAATAATCTAAAAACCTCATTTCTTACCCCAATTACCGACTCCGTCACTTGTGGAAACGTTTTGTTTAATAGTTGTAGCCCGATGTTCTTGTTCTCACTTTGGTGAGAAGCGAACATTACTAATCCGTAAGCATAACATGCTTCTTTATGTTGCATGTTAGCCGCTTTTTCTAAATCACGAAGTCCAATATTCGGATATATTGAGTTAAAATAATTTCTTAACCCGTTGCGTAAAATAGCATTTGGGTTCCCCGCAATATATGCGTCAAAGTAAACACATCGTAACTTATGGGTTTCCCAATGTGATATCCCCCATCTTTCAAACGAAAGTCTCTTATAAACCAAGACATTCTTGGAACGTTCTTCGAATGTCTTACAAACTGATCTCGCCTTAAATAGTTGTGCCGAAGAATTCTGGCCGACTCTAGACAAGATTTCATCAATCATGTCTCCGGGTAGGTCTCTTAAAATATTGGGTTGTCTATCCATTTTGTGTTTTTAAACTGTAAAATAGACAAGAGTTAGATTCATAAAAAAAATACTTATTAATACAAGCAATTTTTACATATATCATAAAGCATAAGAACACTATATTCCATATATTACACCACACGAATACAACTATCTTATTTCGACTCGCTCATTTCTTCTTCTTCGGTTTTGGTTCGTTTTGCCAAGTTTCTAGGGATATATGATGTTCCCCTAATACGAGCCGTCGTTGTCCACATTGGTTTAGAAAAACCTGGTGGTTTAGAGGTTCCCGGGTCATTGTTACAACTTAAGGACTTCGGGAGTTGACGATACATATAAAGTTCATCGGGGTTGGAATTAGATTTCTCTATTTTTATGCCCTTTCCCTTATTATTTTCTTTTGCCTTTTTAAATTCAGTTGGGGTAATTTCTATAACATCATCGGAATTCTCGTCGGAATCCGATTCATCGGAGAATTGGTAATCCTCCCAATATTTTGCTTCCTTGGCGGAAACACCATTGACCATAATTAACTTTGGTCGGTTGGTTGAGGATTTTCTTTTACTTAACCGTTTTATTATTTCCCCCACCGGTTCTATTTCTTCATCCGGTTCCGATTCTTCTTCCGGTTCCGATTCTTCTTCCGGTTCCGACTCTTCTTCCGGTTCCTCTTCGGGAACTTGTGAATCAGTCCACAAATCATTCCAATTTACATTTGACTCTTCATTATTATTAGGTGAGTCAATGGGACTTGTTCTAGAGGTAGACATCTATCACATAATATCAAACACGTTAAGAGATTAATATATCACATAATATTCATATGTTAAAAATATATAGTTTCCAACAAAAATGTTAAGCAATCATTTTTAAAGAAAACACGGTCGAAGTCCAGACTCACTAATGCATCCTAACAAACTCGATAAGACACACTAATGCAAATTTTCTGGTTCTCTAAGACCAACGCTCGGATACCAACTGAAATGTCCCGTTCTTATTGATTAAAAACGTTCCATATTAATTGATTTCGTTGCGAGGTTTTGACCTCTATATGAGACGTTTTTCAAAGACTGCATTCATTTTTAAACAAACCATAACCTTTATTTCATCAATAAAGGTTTAAAAAGCTTTACGTAGATTATCAAATAATGATAATCTAAAATATCCTGTTTACACACGACCATTACATAATGGTTTACAATACAAATATGTTACAACAAAATAAGTTTCTTGAATGCAGTTTTTACACAATATCATACAAGCATGGACTCCAAATCTTGTCCTTATTTAAGTATGCGATAGCGGAAGCTCTTAATAATCACCTGAGAATAAACATGCTTAAAACGTCAACAAAAATGTTGGTGAGTTATAGGTTTAACCTATATATATCAAATCGTAACAATAGACCACAAGATTTCATATTTCAATACAGATCCCATACATAGAGATAAAAATCATTCATATGGTGAACACCTGGTAACCGACAATAACAAGATGCATATATAAGAATATCCCCATCATTCCGGGACACCCTTCGGATATGATATAAATTTCGAAGTACTAAAGCATCCGGTACTTTGGATGGGGTTTGTTAGGCCCAATAGATCTATCTTTAGGATTCGCGTCAATTAGGGTGTCTGTTCCCTAATTCTTAGATTACCAGACTTAATAAAAAGGGGCATATTCGATTTCGATAATTCAACCATAGAATGTAGTTTCACGTACTTGTGTCTATTTTGTAAATCATTTATAAAACCTGCATGTATTCTCATCCCAAAAATATTAGATTTTAAAAGTGGGACTATAACTCACTTTCACAGATTTTTACTTCGTCGGGAAGTAAGACTTGGCCACTGTTGATTCACGAACCTATAACAATATATACATATATATTAAAGTATGTTCAAAATATATTTACAACACTTTTAATATATTTTGATGTTTTAAGTTTATTAAGTCAGCTGTCCTCGTTAGTAACCTACAACTAGTTGTCCACAGTTAGATGTACAGAAATAAATCGATAAATATTATCTTGAATCAATCCACGACCCAGTGTATACGTATCTCAGTATTGATCACAACTCAAACTATATATATTTTGGAATCAACCTCAACCCTGTATAGCTAACTCCAACATTCACATATAGAGTGTCTATGGTTGTTCCGAAATATATATAGATGTGTCGACATGATAGGTCGAAACATTGTATACGTGTCTATGGTATCTCAAGATTACATAATATATAATACAAGTTGATTAAGTTATGGTTGGAATAGATTTGTTACCAATTTTCACGTAGCTAAAATGAGAAAAATTATCCAATCTTGTTTTATCCATAACTTCTTCATTTTAAATCCGTTTTGAGTGAATCAAATTGCTATGGTTTCATATTGAACTCTATTTTATGAATCTAAACAAAAAAAGTATAGGTTTCTAGTCGGAAAAATAAGTTACAAGTCGTTTTTGTAAAGGTAGTCATTTCAGTCGAAAGAACGACGTCTAGATGACCATTTTAGAAAACATACTTCCACTTTGAGTTTAACCATAATTTTTGGATATAGTTTCATGTTCATAATAAAAATCATTTTCTCAGAATAACAACTTTTAAATCAAAGTTTATCATAGTTTTTAATTAACTAACCCAAAACAGCCCGCGGTGTTACTACGACGGCGTAAATCCGGTTTTACGGTGTTTTTCGTGTTTCCAGGTTTTAAATCATTAAGTTAGCATATCATATAGATATAGAACATGTGTTTAGTTGATTTTAAAAGTCAAGTTAGAAGGATTAACTTTTGTTTGCGAACAAGTTTAGAATTAACTAAACTATGTTCTAGTGATTACAAGTTTAAACCTTCGAATAAGATAGCTTTATATGTATGAATCGAATGATGTTATGAACATCATTACTACCTTAAGTTCCTTGGATGAACCTACTGGAAAAGAGAAAAATGGATCTAGCTTCAATGGATCCTTGGATGGCTCAAAGTTCTTGAAGCAAAATCATGACACGAAAACAAGTTCAAGTAAGATCATCACTTGAAATAAGATTGTTATAGTTATAGAAATTGAACCAAAGTTTGAATATGATTATTACCTTGTATTAGAATGATAACCTACTGTAAGAAACAAAGATTTCTTGAGGTTGGATGATCACCTTACAAGATTGGAAGTGAGCTAGCAAACTTGAAAGTATTCTTGATTTTATGAAACTAGAACTTTTGGAATTTATGAAGAACACTTAGAACTTGAAGATAGAACTTGAGAGAGTTCAATTAGATGAATAAAATTGAAGAATGAAAGTGTTTGTAGGTGTTTTTGGTCGTTGGTGTATGGATTAGATATAAAGGATATGTAATTTTGTTTTCATGTAAATAAGTCATGAATGATTACTCATATTTTTGTAATCTTATGAGATATTTCATGCTAGTTGCCAAATGATGGTTCCCACATGTGTTAGGTGACTCACATGGGCTGCTAAGAGCTGATCATTGGAGTGTATATACCAATAGTACATACATCTAAAAGCTGTGTATTGTACGAGTACGAATACGGGTGCATACGAGTAGAATTGTTGATGAAACTGAACGAGAATGTAATTGTAAGCATTTTTGTTAAGTAGAAGTATTTTGATAAGTGTATTGAAGTCTTTCAAAAGTGTATAAATACATATTAAAACACTACATGTATATACATTTTAACTGAGTCGTTAAGTCATCGTTAGTCGTTACATGTAAGTGTTGTTTTGAAACCTTTAGGTTAACGATCTTGTTAAATGTTGTTAACCCAATGTTTATAATATCAAAAGAGATTTTAAATTATTATATTATCATGATATTATGATGTACGAATATCTCTTAATATGATATATATACATTAAATGTCGTTACAACGATAAACGTTACATATATGTCTCGTTTCAAAATCATTAAGTTAGTAGTCTTGTTTTTACATATGTAGTTCATTGTTAATATAATTAATGATATGTTTACTTATCATAATATCATGTTAACTATATATATAACCATATATATGTCATCATATAGTTTTTTTACAAGTTTTAACGTTCGTGAATCACCTGTCAACTTGGGTGGTCAATTGTCTATATGAAACCTATTTCAATTAATCAAGTCTTAACAAGTTTGATTGCTTAACATGTTGGAAACATTTAATCATGTAAACATCAATCTCAATTAATATATATAAACATGGAAAAGTTCGGGTCACTACATCGTATACCGCACGGAGACGGTGAGCCACTGATTATTTACGGAGAGAGATGTAGCTCGAAACTGAATCTCATTAGTTGCATGAAAGCCCAAAAGATTATGAAGAAAGGACGTCTTGCTGTTTTAGCACATGTGAAAACGTTAGAAACTGAGGTGAAGAGCGTGGATGATGTACGAATTGTGAATGAATTTTCTGATGTCTTTCCGGAAGAATTGCCTGGATTATCGCCACCGAGAGCAGTAGAGTTTCAGATTGATTTAGTGCCAGGAGCTGCACCTGTAGCTCGCGCACCTTATCGACTCGCATCTTCCGAAATGCAAGTGTTACAGAGTCAACTACAAGAACCGCTAGACCGTGGATTTATCCCACCAAGTTTCTCGCCTTGGGGCGCACCTGTTTTATTTGTGAAGAAGAAGGACGGATCCTTCCGCATGTGTATCGACTACCGTGAACTCAACAAATTGACGATCAAGAATCGGTATCCTCTTCCCCGAATTGACGATCTTTTTGATCAACTACAAATTGATAGGCCAAATTACAGGAAGGATAAAGAAAGAAGCGGCCGAGGAGGCCATAATGAAACAGGGAAAAAGAAAGTGGGAGGAAAGCAGTGATCAGGGTCACCAGTACAACAACAACAATCAAAACAACAACTACAACAACAATCGCAACCACCCCAACAATAACAATAATCACAACAACAACCGTAACAATAACCGCAGCAACCATCCCAATAATAATAACAACAACAACAATCCCAATCACAACAATAACAACAACAAACGACTCAACAACAATAACCCTAACAACAACAACAACAACAACAACAACAACAACAACAACAACAACAACAGCAGCAACAGCAATAGCAACAGCAGCAGCAGCAGCAGCAGCAGCAACAACAACAACAACAACAACAACAACAACAGAAGGCAAAGAACTATATGCCCCAGGTGTGAAACGTTTCATCCGGAATGGTTTTGTAGAGAATTATGTACCAAGTGTAATAGGAATGGCCATATTGCGGCAAAGTGTGAAGTCTACGGACCAAATAGAAACAAAGGAGTAAATAATGCCGGAACAAATAATAACGGCGTTGTTTGCTATGGATGTGAAAAACCGGGCCATACCATAAACCAGTGCAGGAATGGAAATATGCAAGGCCGTGGGAGAGCCTTCAACATTAATGGGGAGAAAGCACAGGAAGACCCGGAGCTTGTTACGGGTACGTTTCTTATCAACAATACACCTGCTTATGTTTTATTTGATTCGGGTGCCGATAGAAGTTATATGAGTAGAGAATTTTGTGCCAAATTAAATTTCCCGTTAACGCCTTTGGATAAAAAGTGTATAGTTGAAGTAGCAAACGGTAAACTAATTAAGGTTGATAAAATTTGCCGAAATCGAAAAATTAGTTTAGTTAACGAAACGTTTGCAATTGATTTAATACCGGTGGAATCGGGAAGCTTCGATGTAATTATTGGAATGGACTGGATGTCCAAGGTGAAAGCCGAAGTTGTTTGTCATGAGAAGGCGATTCGCATTTCGAGAGAAAACGGGTTACCCTTAATGGTGTACGGAGGAAAGGGTAATGCCAAATTAAATCTTATTAGTAGTTTGAAGGCGTGCAAACTAATAAGAAAAGGTTGCTATGCCGTACTAGCACACGTCGAGAAGGTTGAAAAAGAAGAAAAGAAAATCGATGACGTTCCCGTTGCAAGAGAAATTCCTGAGGTGTTTCCGAACGAATTACCGAGACTACCTCCACACCGATCCGTTGAATTCTAAATAGATTTGTACCAGGAGCCGCACCAATAGCTCGTGCTCCATATAGACTTGCACCCACCAAAATGAAAGAATTACAAAGTCTGCTACAAGAATTATTAGAACGTGGTTTTATCCGACCGAGTACGTCACCATGGGGAGCTCCAATTTTGTTCGCTAAAAAGAAAGATGGGTGTTTTCGCATGTGTATCGATTACCGTGAGCTGAACAAAGTAACCATCAAAAACCGATACCCTTTACCTCGAATCAACGATCTATTTGATCAACTCCAAGGTTCGAGCGTATACTCCAAAATTGACTTAAGGTCGGGTTATCATCAACTGAGGGTTAAAGAAGCCGATATACTGAAAACAGCCTTCAGAACTCGTTATGGCCACTACGAATTCATGGTTATGCCATTCGGTTTAACCAATGCACCCGCTGTTTTCATGGACCTCTTGCACCGAGTATGTAGTCCATATTTAGATAAGTTTGTTATTGTCTTTATTGATGACATCCTTATCTATTCGAAGAATAACCAAGAACACGAACAACACTTGAGACTTGTGTTAGAGCTGTTAAGAAAAGAACAACTTTATGCTAAGTTCTCTAAATGAGCTTTTTGGTTAAACGAAGTACAATTTCTTGGCCACGTAGTCAGTAGTAATGGAATCAAAGTTGATCCCGCCAAGATTGAAGCCATCAAAAATTGGGCGACCCCGAAAACTCCAACGCAAATACGTCAATTTTTGGGTTTAGCCGGTTATTATAGGAGATTTATTCAAGATTTCTCCCGAGTAGCCAAACCTTTAACCACATTGACACATAAGGGGAAGAAGTATGAATGGACTTCCGAACAAGAGGGTGCCTTCCAATTGTTGAAAAAGAAGTTGACTACGACACCTATTTTATCGTTACCTGACGGAATGGAAGATTTTGTTATCTACTGCGATGCATCAAGAATGGGTTTTGGGTGTGTTCTTATGCAACGGAAGAAGGTGATTGTATATGCTTCTCGACAACTCAAAATTCATGAACAAAACTACACCACACACGATCTGGAATTGGGCGCCGTTGTTTTTGCATTAAAGATGTGGAGACATTATCTATATGGGGTCAAGTTCATCATATACACTGACCACAAAAGTCTCCAACATATTTTAAATCAAAAGCAACTAAATATGAGGCAGCGTAGGTGGGTTGAGCTGCTAAATGATTATGATTGTGAAATTCGTTACCACCCTGGGAAAGCAAATGTGGTAGCCGATGCCTTAGGTCGAAAGGAAAGAGAACCTATTCGAGTAAAAGCTATGAACATGATTATTCATACTAATCTTACTACTCGAATAAAAGAGGCACAACAGGAGGTTTTGAAGGAAGGAATTTTTGGAAGGGAAATACCTAAAGGATTAGAAAAACAGCTTAATATTCGGGAAGACGGAACCAGGTATTTAGCTTAAAGAATTTGGGTACCAAGGAATGGGGATTTGAGGAAAGTAGTACTAGATGAAGCACATAAAACCTGATATTCAATACATCCCAGAGCGGGAAAAATGTACCAAGACATCAAGAGAAACTTTTGGTGGCCAGAAATGAAGGCCGATATAGCCATATATGTAGGAGCATGTTTGACTTGTTCTAAAGTCAAAGCTGAGCATCAGAAACCATCGGGTCTACTCCAACAACCTGAAATCCCAGAATGGAAATGGGAAAACATTACCATGGATTTCATTGCTAAGTTACCGAGAACTGCAGGTGGTTATGATATGATTTGGGTAATAGTCGATCGTCTTATTAAGTCAGCACACTTTCTGCCAATAAAAGAAGAGGATGGTATAGAGAAATTAGCACGATTATATTTGAAAGAAGTTGTTTCTAGACATGGTATACCAATCTCTATTATCTCTGATCGTGATAGCAGATTTACTTCTATATTCTGGCAGGCATTACACGAAGCGTTGGGAACTCATCTAGATTTAAGTACTGCCTATCATCCACAAACTGATGGGCAAAGTGAAAGGGCGATTCAAACACTCGAAGACATGCTACGAGCATGTGTTATTGATTTTGGAAGCAGTTGGGATCGACATCTACCATTAGCTGAGTTTTTCTACAACAACAGCTATCATTCTAGTATTGAGGCGGCACCATTCGAGGCACTTTATGGGAGGAAGTGCAGGTCTCCGATTTGTTGGAGTGATGTGGGGGAAAAACAGATTACAGGTCCAGAAATTATCCAGGAAACTACCGACAAGGTCATTCAGATTCAGCAACGATTGAAAACAGCCCGGAGTCGGCAAAAGAGCTACGCTGATGTTAGAAGGAAACCTTTAGAGTTTGAGGAGGGTGATATGGTTATGCTTAAGGTATCACCTTGGAAAGGTGTTATTCATTTTGGAAAGCAAGGGAAATTGAGCTCAAGATATATTGGGCCATTCAAGATTGAAAAACGCATTGGGCCGGTGGCCTATCGATTTGAACTACCTTCACAATTAGAAAAGCTTCACACTTTCATGTTTCAAACCTGAAGAAATGCCTAGCTACCGAATATCTCATTATCCCTTTAGACGAAATTAAGATTGACGAGAAACTAAATTTCGTCAAAGAACCCGTCGAAATTATGGATCGTGAGGTCAAACAACTCAAACAAAGTAAGATACCAATCGTTAAGGTTCGGTGGAATGCTCGTAGAGGACCTGAATTCACTTGGGAACAAGAATACCAAATGAACCTGAAGTACCCACATTTGTTTTCTGATATTGCACGTTAACTAGGTACTATTCTAAATTTCGGGACGAAATTTAATTTAACGGGTGTGTAATGTAACGACCCGGATTTTTCCGCTAATATATTGAAGATTAATATTTACATAATTAAATGTTTCCAATATGTTAAGCAATCAAACTTGTCAAGATATATATATTTGGAATGGATTTTATGCAAATGTTTGACCACCCAGTCTGTCTGACGATTCACGAACATCATAATTTGAAATAATTATATAATGATGTATATATGGATATATATATATATATATATATACTTATGATTTGTTAAAATGTTATTTAAGTATCTCATTATATATAATAACAATTGGTTATATACATAAAATAAGATTACTAACTTAAAGACTTCAAGACTATATACATATATATAACGAGTAACGTTGTAATAACTTCTAAATTAAAATGTATGTATATGTATTGTATTAATATGTATTAATATACTTTTGAAAGACTTAATAATATATATCAATATATTTATACTCAATAAAGATAGATATACTCATTTTCTCATTCAATTTTATCAAGAATCCTATTCGTATTCATACGGTATTTATACCCGTATAATACCCAGCTTCTATACGTATTTACTATGGGTATATACATACCAAATCATTGATCTTAGCAGCCCTCAATTAGTTGCGAGACATGTATAAACATGATGTAGACTTGTGGGAACCATGGCTTGGAAACTAGTATGACTAAATGCATAAAATTACAAACCATGGAGCCATGTTGTTGTCCCCATTTTGATGCCAATATGTAGGATAAATAACCATCCATTTCATTCCAATTAACTACATCATTTTACCCTCTAAACACATACTCAAACACTCTCTCAAACCACCATTAAATTCAGCAAGTATTGGTCTCATAATTCAAGTTATAATCATCATAACAAAACTTGATCAAGAACACTTCAAGAATTCCAAGCCATCAAGGGTATCTTTGAACTCCAGATATTCTCCTTGTTTCTCCAGCAACTTTACTCATTTGATTTGAGGTAGTAACCTTATTCATAATCTTATTCGATTCGTATTCATATAGCTATCTTATTTTGAGTTATAACTAATAACAACAAGAACATAGTTTAGATTATTTCTAAACTTGTTTGCAAATAAACTTAATCCTTCTAACTTGACTTTTAAAATACTTCAACACATGTATTATGATAGTATGTCAAGCTAACATAAGGATATAAAACTTGTAAACATGAAGAACACCTTAAAATCGAATATACGCCGTCTTAGTCGAACGTGGGCTGTTTTAGGTTTAATTTTAAAAACCTATCTTAAACTTTGAATTAAAATATTTCCTTTGGTGAAAAATCTTATTTTATATGGATATGAAATATATCCAAAATCCATGGTTAAACTCAAAGTGGAAGTATGTTTTTCAAAAAGGGTCATCAAGATGTCGTTCTTACGACGGATATGACTATCTTCTATTATTTGACACCTAAGCTGTATTTTCAACTATAAACCTATACTTTTTCTGTTAAGATTAATAATGTTGAGTTCTATACGAAACCATGGCAACTCGAATCACTCAAAACGGATTTGTAACGAAGAAATTATGGGTAAAACAAAATTGGATATTTTTCTTAATTTTTAGCTACGGACATGATTTATAAAAATGGATGCTAACCTTATCCTAGCTAACTTACCTTGTATCCTACATGTATTTATACATGTCTTGTTCTCGAACTTATGGAAATACAATTTATAATAGTCGTGATTAAGTTCTACGACAATATATTATAGTCTTAATAAAGATCGTAAGGCACCATATATATATATGACTTGATCACCGTGGACTCGTATACAAAGTTTTGACATATCACTTTGACTTCTTCTATATATATTATTGGAACAAACTATTAGACACCATTGGCAGTAATCTCGAGTTAGCTGTGGGTCAAAGTGGATTCCAAAATATTATATACTTTGAGTTGTGATCGAGCCTGAGACATGTATACAATCGCGGATTGCTTCAGTAAATATACATATTATGTGTCTTATTATATTAAGACAATATATTATAGTGTTAGTGAATTCTAACACAATATACGCATTTATATTTATACTGTTGGACTATTGGACTACGAACGTTGGACTACTAACAATGGACAATTAAAATTATCACAAGTATCATAAGTATGGAATATTAATTATATATATATATATATATCTATATATATATATATATATATATATATATATATATATATATATATATCTTGACACAAGAATATTATTATTAGGTTCGTGAATTTGTCAAAAGGCCAAGTCTTATCACTATCTATTCGGAAATCATCACAAGTGAGTTGTAGTCCCATTTTTACTATTTAAATTATTTTGGGATGAGAATACATGCAAAATTTATAAATGTTTTACAAAATAAGCACAAGTTCATGGAACTACATTCTACGATTGAATTGTTATACCGAATATCTGTACTTATTATTATTATGCTTGGTAACCTAAGAATTAGTGAAAAACACTAATTGACGCGAATCCTAAAGGTAGATCTACGGGCACCAACCACCCTCATTTTTGAATAGTGGAAATGCTTTAGTACTTCGAAGGGTTCTTGTCATACATTTGAATAGTGGAATGTATGATGCCAGATATCTTAAGAGTTCTATATTAAGGTCGGTTACCAGGCGACACATCGTATGAATGATTTTTGCAGTTGTAATGATCCTGCGCATTTAATTAAATGAAATCTTGTGGCTTATTAAATGTTATGATTATTATATAAATTAAACCTATGACTCACCAACATTTTTGTTGACGTTTTAAGCATGTTTATTCTCAGGTGAATATTAAAAATGCTTCCGCTGTCGTATGCCAACCCAAGGTCAAGATTTGGAGTCGGCATAATTGTTTATATTGTTTAAACTTGCATTTGGAGTATTTGTTGTAATATATTTGATCATATTGTAATGGGTTGTGTAAAAACTTATTTATTTGAGGAGATTGTCTTTGATAGAGAATCTAAATTATGTCATTAAGACCTTTATTCAATAATAAATGTTATGGTTGTTTTTAAAAACGAATGCAAGATTTTAAAAACGTCTCATATAGAGGTCAAAACCTCGCAAAGAAACCAGTTAATATAAAACGTTTATAATTAATATGAACGGGGCATTTCAGTTGGTATTCGAGCGTTGGTCTTAGAGAATCAGAAAATTTTTCATTAGTGTGTCTAACTGATTTTTGATGCATTAGTAAGTCTGGACTTCGACCGTAATTATTTTAAAAATGATTGCTTAATATAATTGTTGGAAACATAAGATTATTAACATATAAATATTATAAGGTATATCATTCTCTTAACTTGCCTGCTATTATGTGATAGATGACTTCATCCGATCATATAAGCATCTCTAGTGATTCAGATTTCATTTAAATATCAAGTGATTCGGAGGCTGAGTCAAAGCATACGACTTATGAACCAACGGAAAAGTTAACTTTTGGTGCTACCATTAAAGTGGAAAATTGTTGGGAAAATTGGGAAGATTCACAATTGCCAGTAGAGGTTCCAGAAGAGGATCCAGAAGAAGATCCTGAAGAGGAACCCGAAGAAAAGGATCCTGAAGAAGTTGTGGAAATTACCGAACCACAATGTGATTTTGGAAAATCTTTGACTATTATACCTGATCCCAAACCCGATGAACCTATTATGACCCAAAATGTTTGTGATCATCCACCTGAACCACCTAAGAGACCTGTTTATAAAATGACCGCTCGTATAACGACCGTTGGTTTTGCTCCCAAACAATTAGCCGAAAGAACCAATTAGGAGGAATTGGAAAAAGAACTATCCAAACGAAAATACAAACGTTTGGCCGAGAAAGAAACAACGTCAACATCTAAGAAATCTCACCGTTCTTGAACCATCGGCACCTATCATGTATTCCATGCATTGTATAATATGTATTATATTGTGTGTTTAAGTTTGTAAGAAAATCCGCAATGTAATTTTCCTTATGATTGTATAATAATAAGAATAAGCATGGAAGGTTTATTATTATTATTACAACTTATTATTACGTAGTAACGTAATAACTTACCATAGTTTTTCATATTAGAATTTTAGTAGTTAATTTGTATGTTAGCTGCTAAGTATGAACATTATTATAGTTATAAAACGCTAATATGAAGAAAAGGCTTTTATAATAATAAGTTCATATTAAGCTACAAAATACTTTTTGGCAACTTCTAAAATTCTATATGATTAACTCAGCCGACTATTTTTGAAGGAAATGGCTCCTCCAGCTACTAGACAACAACAATTGAACACAGAAGAACTTCAAGCTTTCGCTGCAAATATGGTTGCAGTGGTGAATGCAATGAACAACAATAACCAATTGGGTTCCAGCAGTAGAGGAAACAATGGCAACCGGGTAGGATGTTCCTACAAAGCTTTTATGGCCTGCAAACCCAATGAGTTTGAAGGAACTGAAGGACCCGTTGGACTAAAGCGGTGGACAGAGAAGGTTGAAGCCGTGTTCGCAATCAACAACTGCGCAGAAGAGGATAAAGTTAAGTATGCCACACATACTTTTAGGGGTACTGCTTTGACATGGTGGAATACCTACATGGATTACGTAGGACAGAATACCGCCTACGCACTTCCATGGTCCGCTTTCAAGCACATGATGACGGAAGAGTACCGTCTCAGAACCGAAATCAACAAGCTCAAGGCAGAGCTTAAAGCACTGACAACCCAAGGGTTAGATGTCACTACCTACGAGCGACGTTTCAATGAACTGGCTTTAATGTGTCCTGGAGCATTTGAGGACGAAGAAGCAAAAATTGAAGCATTCATAAA
This sequence comes from Rutidosis leptorrhynchoides, assembly GCF_046630445.1. Lineage (NCBI taxonomy): Eukaryota > Viridiplantae > Streptophyta > Magnoliopsida > Asterales > Asteraceae > Rutidosis > Rutidosis leptorrhynchoides. The sequence continues at coordinate 316,220,735 of NC_092342.1, forward strand.
AGGGTTGCTGGAACGAATCCAAGAGCATGTAGGTGCTAACGACCCTGCAACAATGCAGAAAGCGAGCCGTATAGCCCACAAATTGATAGGCCAAATTACAGAAAGGATAAAGAAAGAAGCGGCCGAGGAGGCCATAATGAAACAGGGAAAAAGAAAGTGAGAGGAAAGCAGTGATCAGGGTCACCAGTACAACAACAACAACAATCAAAACAACAACTACAACAACAATCGCAACCACCCCAACATCAACAACAACCGCAACAATAACCGCAACAACCATCCCAATAATAATAACAACAACAACAATCCCAATCACAACAATAACAACAACAAACGACTCAACAACAATAACCCTAACAACAACAACAACAACAACAACAACAACAACAACAACAACAACAATAACAACAAAAGGCAAAGAACTATATGCCCCAGGTGTGATACGTTTCATCCGGAATGGTTTTGTAGAGAATTATGTACCAAGTGTAATAGGAATGGCCATATTGCGGCAAAGTGTGAAGTCTACGGACCAAATAGAAAAAAAGGAGTAAATAATGCCGGAACAAATAATAACGGCGTTGTTTGCTATGGAAGTGGAAAACTGGGCCATACCATAAACCAGTACAGGAATGGAAATAGGCAAGGTCGTGGGAGAGCCTTCAACATTAATGGGGAGAAAGCACAGGAAGACCCGGAGCTTGTTATGTGACAACCCGAAAATTTCCAACCAAATTTAAACTTTAATCTTTATATGTTTCCGACACGATAAGCAATATTTGTTAAGTTAAATTTTAAGAATTTTAAACTATGTTCATACATTCATTCAACCTCGACCAAGTTCCAACGATTCACGAACCATTAAACGAATATGATTATATATGTATATGTGTATATATATTATAACTTGAAACGTAAACAAAATATTAGATTAAATACTTTATATGATTGTATCTATTTCAAAATGTTTATCAATGGAATTAGAAGATAAGATCAAATGATTGAATTATCAGATATATTGAATTATGATTACAAGTCTCTGTTGAAAGGCCCACGTTGATTTGAGAAATCTTTCAATTTTAACAATATTCAGAAAATGGTAAAGTGATTTATAAATAAGAACAAATTGTTAATCATTGAGAACTAGACAAAGGATAGTGGAAGATTGAATCTCATAAAGACTCGATTGATCTATTTAGTTTCAAACGTACAAAAATATTTTCAGTTTAAAAAGAACTTTATTATTAAAACGTATATAAGTTTTATAAATATCTAGAACCACTTTTGACAACTCATTACTTAACTAGTATGATAAAGATAACGATATTTATATTTTATTTTATTAAATATATATAACGATTTAAATTAATATTATATATATTTATATGCGTATTATACGTACATAGTTTTATACTTTTACTATACTTAAACTTTACATTTACTTTATTTTTACTTTACTTTAACTTTAATAATTCACTTTAATAATTCATACTTTAATAATTCACTTTAATAATTCATACTTTAATAATTCACTTTAATAATTCATACTTTAATAATTCACTTTAATAATTTATACTTTAATAATTCACTTTAATAATTCATACTTTAATAATTCACTTTAATAATTCAAAAATCTATTATAAATAGAATTCAATAGGTTTCATTATTTCATAGAAACTTGAAAATATTTTTCTCTAAACTCTCTCAATCGATTTACATATATATATTTACTCCGTATTATTTCAAGATATTATTAGTATACATAAAATATTACGACGGAGTGCTGTCCGAGTGATTTCGAAATTGTTTTTCGAGTAGGATAGGATTAAGGAAATTATGGGTTATAGCTATGGAGGTGATTGAGTATGGTTCATGGGTATGCTCGTGAGGTCAATATAGTGTTTATCATTTCTGTTGCGTCTACGTACCTTTCCTGCAATATTGAATCTCAATATTGATACATGAGTACTCATAATTTAACTTTTACATACTAATAGTGTATCCCTGACTAGTGCTCGAGTATTTAGGATTATGCATGCTTGTACTTTTGATATTGCCCTTAGACAGGTTATGTTGAATCTTGAATTAGTTACACTTGCGGTTGAGATAAGGTATAAGATATGCATGTCCTTGGAAAGCTAGCGAAAAATTAAGAACTTTTCCTTTAGATATCGAATGGTTTCGATGAACGGATTAGAAGTTATAATCAATTGAATTTTCGATATTTTTTATTAAAAATGATTATTATTATCGTAGTTTTTATCGTCGTTCTAGTTTTATCTTATTATTATCATTATTATTATCTTTATCAATAAAAGGGATTTATCATTAAAAATTGTTATTTTTTTATTATTACTATCGTTATTATCGTTAAAGTTATAATTAGTATTATTATTATTATTATTATCCAATTATTATTATTATTATTATTATTATTAGTATTATTATTATTATTATCATTATTAATATATATATCATTATTTAAAAATGGTTATTGTTATTGTTATTATTATTATTACTATATTATCATTAAGATAATTATTAGTATTATCATTAATAATGTTATAGTAACTATCATTATTAATTTTAGTATAATTAAAACAAATATTTGTAACACCTAATTATTTTGATTACTATTATTATCATTATTATGAACATGATATAAAAGATGATTAAAAGCTATTAAACGAAACGATTATGAAATAATGAGTAAGAGTATCATGATGAAATTAAAATATTATAAGATATTGATTTAGATAAAATTATCGTTCTTATTATTTTTATCATTACTATTATTATTAAAAGTATCGTTAGTATTAAAACTATCATTTTAACAAAAATTATCATTTTAATAGAAATGTCATTGTTACTATAAAATATCATTATTATTATTATTTTAAATAGAATTATTATTTTAAAGATAATATTAAAAATTATCGTAAATATTAAAGTTATCATAATTAGAATTATCGTTTTATCATAATGTCATCTTAGTAATTATAAATATTAATATTTTTATAATAATAATTATTATTACAAAATAATACAACTTTTACTTACTATCATTATAGATATTATTTTATCAAACAAATATGTGATACAAACATATTTTACTACGTGTAATAACTTACTTTAATAATACCTATCATATTATCTTTATGATATTAAATGAACCCTATAAATTTTATTACTTAATATATATAAAAGTATATTTTATTATATAAATTTAATATAAAATTTTATTTATTAATAAATAAATTATATTATTTACTCTAATAAATCTTTTAAAAATATTTAAAAATATAAAACGACGATATTTAAACTATATATTAATCATGTATAGATTTTTGGAAATTATTTTGAGTCAAATTTACTTTTGTTAACTTTTGCATATTAGTCTCGAGCATTAGGATTGTGGTACACTATGACTTGACCTAATTTGTTAGACAAATATTGACCAACACATAAATATATATAATTAATTTAGGTTCGTGAATCCGAGGCCAACCTTGCACTTGTTCAATGACGTTATATGTATTTTTACTACGAAATACAGTATGGTGAGTTTCATTTGCCTTTTTACCCTTTATATTTTTGGGACTGAGAATACATGCGCTTTTATAAATGTTTGACGAAATAGACACGAGTAATTGAAACTACATTCTATGGTTGAATTATCGAAATCGAATATGCCCCTTTTTATTAAAGTCTGGTAATCTAAGAATTAGGGAACAAACACCCTAATTGACGCGAATCCAAAAGATAGATCTATTGGGCCTAACAAACCCCATCCAAAGTACCGGATGCTTTAGTACTTCGAAATTTATATCATGTCCGAAGGAGGATCCCGGAATGATAGGGGATATTCTTATATGTATCTAGTTAATGTCGGTTACCAGGTGTTCACCGTATGAATGATTATTTTGTCTCTATGCATGGGACATATATTTATGAGAACTGGAAATGAAATTCTTGTGGTCTATTAAAATGATGGAAATAAATGATTATGATAAACTAATGAACTCACCAACCTTTTGGTTGACACTTTAAAGCATGTTTATTCTCAGGTGTTAAAGAAATCTTCCGCTGTGCATTTGCTCATTTTAAAGATATTACTTGGAGTCTTTCATAGCATATTTCGAAGAACGTTGCATTCGAGTTATTGAGTTCATCAAAGATTATTGTTAAATCAATTTATAGTTGGATAGTGGATATTATGAAATGGTATGCATGCCTGTCAATTTTCGATGTAAAGAAAGTTTGTCTTTTAAAAACGAATGCAATGTTTGTAAAATGTATCATATAGAGGTCAAATACCTCGCAATGTAATCAACTATTGTGAATCGTTTATAATGTATATGAACGGGTCCTTTCATGTTACGGGTACGTTTCTTATCAACAATACACCTGCTTATGTTTTATTTGATTCGGGTACCGATAGAAGTTATATGAGTAGAGAATTTTGTGCCAAATTAAATTGCCCGTTAAAGCCTTTGGATAAAAAGTGTATAGTTTAAGTAGCAAATGGTAAACTAATTAAGGTTGATAAAATTTGCCGAAATCAAAAAATTAGTTTAGTTAGCGAAACGTTTGCAATTGATTTAATACCGGTGGAATTGGGAAGCTTCGACGTAATTATTGGAATGGACTGGATGTCCAAGGTGAAAGCCGAAGTTGTTTGTCATGAGAAGGCGATTCGCATTCCGAGAGAAAACGGGTTACCCTTAATGGTGTACGGAGAAAAGGGTAATGCCAAATTAAATCTTATTAGTAGTTTGAAGGCGTGCAAACTAATAAGAAAAGGTTGATATGCCGTACTAGCACACGTCGAGAAGGTTGAAAAAGGAGAAAAGAAAATCGATGACGTTCCCGTTGCAAGAGAATTTCCTGAGGTGTTTCCGAACGAATTACCGGGACTACCTCCACACCGATCCGTTGAATTCCAAATAGATCTTGTACCAGGAGCTGCACCAATAGCTCGTGCTCCATATAGACTTGCTGTCACGACCCGGAAAATTTTGACTAATTTTGAACCAAACTCTCGATACGATATTGTATTTTTGACACAATAAGCAGAGTCTGTTAGGTTGAGTCTAAAAAAAAATTGAACTGTTATCATATATGCAAATACCCTTCGACTATTCCCGATGGTTCACGAACAACTCTTTGTAAATGGATATATATATATATATATATTATTATATATATATATATATATATATATATATATATATATATATATATATATATATATATATATATATATATATATTATTATATATATATATATATATATATAATAATTTGAAGTATTATTTGAGAAAATATATGATTTAACTGTTAAAAATAAATATGCAAATTAAATAAAGGTAATTATTATAAAATTGGTTATTTTGTTCCTGTGTACTTTTATCCGCCAATGATTAATAACTGAGTACGAATTAACACCCGAAATTGAACTGTCAGTTCATGAGACAAATGTGAGACGGCTAATTGAATTATAATCAATCATTATTACTGTATCACTTTTGAAATTTATGTTAATTAAATGATATTTTGATTATGGTTACGGTGTTCTTTTGTTTATATCCACAAATTGATTCAATTAGTTACAGTGAATATCATATCAACTTGCATTGTAATTATTCTTTTAATATTATTCGACATCATAAAACACATGAAACTTGATCTTCCATGATTACTAGTGGATCATATTAGTATATATATATTCGGACCAAATAACATATATATACATATCAATATTATATATACTTATAGGAATAGACCCTTACTCATAATTCTATCTCTTTGTCTTTTGAGTTATCAAACAAAGAAGTATCACGAGATTGTTTATATCTTGTTGATACTCTATTACTTTTATCAATCAACCACATATTCTTTTCTTATATACCCTACCGATGAATAACTTAATCACACACACTAAACACACCTCACTTGGACAACCCTCATCAACCTTACACCATCTAAACCATCATCCCCACTCCAAACACTATCGGCTACCATCACAATCGTGCCATCTGCTAAACTTCACCACCATAAACCGCCATTAATATGGAACCACCACTACCGGAACTTACCTAATCACAAACACCATATTAAGTTTTTGTTTTGCTGTTTTGAAATCATCATCGAGACACTAGCCAGCATCACCATGCTTGTTGAATCACCATCGACCTCCACTCTCCCCATAACAACCACCGAAGACAACCACCGAACGAAACCCAAGTTATTTTTTTTCTCCTTCGTGAACTCACAACACAACAAGACCAAAACACCTCCCTCTTCCTCATCTTTTCTTCCTCTCACTTCTATTTTATGAATTGCAGTTTAACCATCACAAACCTACTCAATGAATAAAACCCTTTGCTACAGCTGCTACTATTTAATTTTCATTTAATCTGCAAACTGAAGCAAACACCATCACCTAATTACTACTACCATTTCTTGTTTCTTTTCGCTGATCATATCACCACCTTTACAATACCACTTGAAACCACTGTAATCGCCACCCCCACCTTGATCATCGCCACCTCTCACCATGATTATATATTTTTTTCTTTGTGTTATGATTTTCGATTTGTGACCCAATCCAACCCTCCTGTACACTGTCCAAAATTATTGTTGATGCTGTATGTTTCCTTTAATATTAAACAAAGACAACGAGAGGCTGCGAGATAGAATGATTTCATACTTGTTTTTCCTTAGCTTTTTGTCAACTTGCAAAAGAAAAAGAAAAGAAAAAAGAAAAGATAGTGACAGCCATTCAATGGTAGCCTAGTAATTTTGTGGGAGTTAAGCTAACGGGTCCCAAATGCTTTGTTAACTGACACCCGAATTTAATTGGAAAAATAGAAATTTATCTGCCAATTCTTATTCTGTTATTTCCCATCGACATGAGCTAACCAAATTGAAACTATTATTGGGCTAGTTTATGTGGGCTACTACATTTTGTTGGGCCATGACTTCGTATCTTCTAATTGGGCCGAGATCCCACATATAATTGATGTTGGGCCGTGTATTTGTAGTTTCTTATGTTGTTGGGCCGAAACACTAGTCTCATCTTGTATTTATGGTCGATCAAAATGAAATTTCGATGTATTGAAGATTAGCGAATGTTTAAGAAGATGATGATAGCCTTAATAAGTAAACATAAATGACATAGATGAAGATGATGGAATTGTGAAAAATGATGGGGGGATAGATGAGATACAGTGATGAGGAAAAAGACGATAAGTGAATGAGATGGTGATAATTAGAAAATAGTGATGATAGACGATTAGGATTAAAGATGATGACGATATGAATTGATGATACATAAAATTATGATGATGGTGATATAAGATATTAGATGATACATGTTAATGAAGGATGTTATCGGGTTAGCGAGAGGTCGCGGGTTCAAACCCGGACTTGGGCATTTTTAAAGGGCTACTTCATTGAGGTAGTTTACTTATTACTCATTTTCATTATTATTATTATTATTATTATTATTATTATTATTATTATTATTATTATTATTATTATTATTATTATTAGTATCATTTTTATTGAAGACTATCATTTTAGTTAAAAGCTTTCTTTTTATTATTATCATTATTAGAAAAATTATTTTTTTATCAAAATTATTATTATTACTATCATTATTATTATTTTGAAATTAATGTTATTATTTTTATATTATCAATATTATTATCATAATAACAATTAAATCACTAATAATATTCAAATTCCAATTACCATTATATGTGTTAATATATATATAAATGATATAGGTTCGTGAATCCGAGGTCAACCCTATAATTGTTCAATGACGTCATATGTATTTTTACTACAAAATACAGTATGGTGAGTTTCATTTGCTCCCTTTTTAATTGCTTTTGCAATATATATTTTTGGGCTGAGAAAACATGCGCTGCTTTTATAAATGTTTACAAAATAGACACAAGTACTTAAAAATATATTCTACATTGAGTTGTACCACTGGCATACTTCCCTGTAGCTTGGTAACTACTATTTACATGTGGTATTGTAAACGCGAATCCTGTTGATAGATCTATCGGGCCTGACAACCCCAACCGGACTGGACGACCAGTATTCAACGGTTGCACAGTACTTCGTTTCGTTACTACACTTGGTACAGTGTAGGGAGATTTCATAATAAAGGGAATATGCGACTTTGATTAAATGTTAAGTATGGTTACCAAGTGCTCAACCACTTAGAATGCTTTACATACGCTTGCGAGTGTATTATGTTTATGATTATGAAATCTTGTGGTCTATTAATATATTGAAAAGATTGTTATGATAAACCTATGAACTCACCAACCTTTTAGTTGACACTTTTAAGCATGTTTATTCTCAGGTACGAATTAAGTCTTCCGCTGTGCGTTTGCTCATTTTAAGGACATTACTTGGAGTCGATCATTGCAATGGGACCAAATGTTGATGACTTCGTCCAGGTGGATAAGGACGGGCTGTTACAGGTGGTATCAGAGCGTTGGTCCTAGCGAACCAGGTCTTGCATTAGTGTGTCTAACTGATAGTTGTTAGGATGCATTAGCGAGTCTGGACTTCGACCTTAGCTGCATATTATAAGTATTGTTTATCATTCCTAGTGGAAAATTACCTGCTTATTATTCCTAAGTCTAGACACGATTTCCTGCACTTATTTGATAGATAGTGTACAGATAAATTCATATCTTAGCGAATCTGTTACTGTAGACTTTATCTGACACGTTTTCTTAATTCTCTCCGTAATCTACGAGATCTTCTGTACTATACATAGATATTCTATGTAATTAGAATATCATCCGATATTCGAAATTCATTTCATACCAAAAACTCTTTATCTAACCGAGAAAAATGGAACTCACCACTAGTTCAAGCCTCTCGGATTCTGATATGGAGTCTCACTCAAGCTCCGAAAGCAGTATGACCGGAATGGACCAACCAATTCATCTGATGGTTTCGTAGTCGACTGAATTATTGGAGGCAAGAAGAAGGTGATCATTTCCACCAATCGAATTCACCTCTTGGCGAAGAACCTGAAGCACTTACCGGCGAACCAGTCCGAAACATCATTTTTACCCTCATTTCCTGAATATCTCGTCATGATTATATTCTATCTCAAATTCAAAACCTTATTCACTCGCTCGTTCCTACCGACAATCATCCCGGAGTAATAAGTCAACGAACTTCGCACCTGAGTTGTAGCCTTGAAAAATATGGTGCAAAACATACCAGCTTTAGCAACATCACCGGAACCAATAGTACCATCAACATCAACACCAGTACCACCAACAACCCAAGTTTTAACATCACATGCCTCAACATCTCATTCTGTACCTCGAGCATAATCATCGTTCTACGTATCATTCTATCTACTTTATCTTCGTTCTACATATCGTTCTACATCGATTATTTTCGTTCGACATGGCGATTATGTAATCTCTAATGTTTTAGAGATTACATATTCTTATTCTAACGGTAAATCAAATGAGTTTAATATCATATTAACTCATGAATCCATGATTACATCTGAAGAAAATATATATGCATATATGTTTTCATAAAGATTGTAATTAAAAATTCTTTTGTACAAACTGTTAATGGTGAAAATATTTTAACGGGTAGGTAATACCCGAGGAATATTTAGATTTCACATTAATAAGTTACATTGTACATTTATCGAATCTGATTCAACAGTCATTTACTATCCTACTTACATCCACCGATATACGTATCCGTTCACCAAAGAACAACTATTTTCATTCAAATTCAATTTCATATTTGGATTTTGACCTATCAGAATCCAACAAGTGGCATAACGAAGAAAACATTGGACAAAATAAAATTTGTTAGAAACAAACAAATTAACTATGAAAAATTTTGTTAAGAATCCCCGCTAACTGTTCCTAGCTAACTGTTCCTAGCTAACTGGTTACATTTAATTTATTACAATTTAATTATCGCAATTTACATTCTCGGAATTTTATTTATTGTCATTTAATTTCTGTATTTATTTTACGCACTTTAAATAACGGGACACGTATACAAGGTTTCGACATATCATATTGACCCATCTATATATATATATATATCTTGGAACAACCATAGACACTCTATATGCAAATGACGGAGTTAGCTATACAGGGTTGAGGTTGATTCCAAAATATATATATAGTTTGAGTTGTGATCAATACTGAGACCGGTACACGGGTCACGATACATATTAATTAATTCGAATATTATATATTAAACTATATATGAATTATTGGACTATTGGACTACTAACTTTGGACAATTAAAATGGATTAAAATATTGATTATAACATATGAAACTAAACAATTCTTCAAGTTTGCCACTTGATTTCATTTTAATCCTCAATTGTATCTTGACGATTACAATCAGCATTCAAATCTTTCATGATTCTTGAAAACACCTCAATCGAGAAGATGAACCAGCCGCACTTCATCTACGGAAGAAAATATTGATGCATATAGTTATGCACCTGAAAAACCCTCGGAAACCTGAGTAAACGTTTAACACGTATCTGTGCTAGCTCCTTTGTCGTTGTTAATACCGAAATAACTCTGTAACCCCTTTCCAAAGTAGCCAATTTTGTCACAGTTTCAGCAAATCCACTTCGACTTTTCATTCGAACAAAGCATATTTTAACTTTGGTATATAAGTTGCCCTTCATCATCATTACTGGAGAACCTTTTATATTCCACCATATTACCATCAGCGTTTAATCATCTAAAAACACAATTCTCCTGAAACCACCTCGGTTTGATAACCGATGATCCAGATCCGTTAACTTTGAAAATGCCGACGAAGCAGTATGTTGTAGATGGTCTTAATGGCCAAAAGTTGATGATAAAGAAGGAAGTGTTAGGGAGGCTCGATAGAAAATTTGGTACTAAAAATCGGATTGAGCACACCATTAAGGAGATCAAGGATAAATACAAGGACCAAACCCTATATTCAAAAAATCCAGGTAATTCGGGACCCGATGAAATCTTTAGAATATCTTGCTTCGAAGTCATGTTAAAATCTTGCGAAAAATCTTTCTTCATCAACCATCGAACTTAGAAATTCTAGAATATCATCATAAATATCTTCGATATTTCTGAGGATATTTTCATAAATATTCTTGTTCAAAATTATCTACATCTTCGTGTTTCTGCATTCCATTATATTGGAAACTTCTGTAAAATCTAAGTATGAATTATGAATGAATTGTGGAGAAGTGTTGGGAATTGAAGCATGGGTTAGTATAATATAATGTGTGACGACCCGAGAATTTCCGACCAAATTTAAACCTGAATCTTTATATGATTTCGACATGATAAGCAAAGTCTGAAATGTTGAAGTCTCAAAAACTTTGAACTGTATTCATGTGTACATTCGACCTTTGATTATTCTAGACGATTCACGAACCATTGTTTGTAAATAAAGATATTTTTATATATGAAAATAAATGTAAATGTATATATAATAATTGAAAGAAATAAAATAATTAAATGTAGTTTAAAGTGAATCTATATTTAAATATATATGATTTCATAATCATTACATGTATATTATAATTTATAAATAATAATTAATCAATATAAGCAATGATATAATATTATATGATTATTAAATATTACAAGTTAAAATATAGTTATTATAGTAATATTTCTATTACTTTCATTAATATCAATATTAGTTATATTATTATAAATAATATGTGGATATGAAATTTAATGCATTTAATTTGTTATCTTTATTAATATTATCATTACGATCGTTACTATTATTAGAATAAATATTTAATATAAATATCAGTGTGATTATTATTATTATTATGTAAAATACTTGAATATGAAATTTGATACAATTGATTTGTTAAATTATTATGAATAATATTATTATCCATGTCATAATTAGTAGTAAGATTTCAATTGTAATTATTAGTAATGATTATTTAGTATTATCTTTATCAATAATATTATCATTAATATTATGATAATTAATAGTAGAAAATATAATTATTATGATTATTATTATCATCTTTATAAAAAAAAAGTATTATTACTAAAAATTGTTAGTTTGATTATAGTTATCATCATAATACAAATTATTATTTTCATATTATTATCATTATTACTAAATTATTATAATCATTGTTATTATTATTAATGCAACTTATTTGTATTATTATTAAATTTTATTAATACTATTATTATTAATATTAATTGTATATTATTAATATATCAATATTTGTTTATTAGAAATTTTAATATTAATATAAATACATTAATGAGAATCCTATCACTATCTAATTCATTTTTTTCCCCTACTTCCCTTTTCGATATTTTGTTTCTTTTTCTTATACTCGTGATACCCTGTCAAGTGAATCATAACTATCAAACAAATTTAGATTAATTATTATACTGCTTTATCCCTTCAGTTACGCCCCTAAATTTCCTACTGATCCATAAACCACAGAATTTTTTTTTTATATTCGTAAACCCATTTCAATCCATAAACATTTTTTCGGAGCAAATTCAAAATCTATTAAAGCAGATGTATTAGGAATTATCAAGTCAATCTACCTGAAAAATCTGAGCTCGTAATTTGTGGAATCAAAGATGAATTTGCAAGTCAAAGCTGTGGTTTTTGAAAGTCAACGAGTATGTTCTTGTAGAAATTTGAATTTGTTGTTGTGAGTATCCTGCAATTAACGATCCCAAGAGTTTTGAAAGGTGAATTGAAACTTATTTCATTTTATAACTTCAGTCTAAAATGAATTCAAACATCAAATATAAAATTTTTTTTTACAAAAAGCTGCGACAGCAGCTTACTATGTCGCGAGTTTTTTTTTAATTTTTTTTTCTGTTGTTGTTTTCATGAAATATAAACATCTGATATAATTTAGTCATTTATTATGAAGCAGTTAAATTTCATTTTTGTTAACTGATGTGTCTCTGGTCGAATTAAGGAATTGAAAAGAAGAATAAGGAGAACAATGAATATACGGGTTATAAATAAACTGGTGGGATTAATATCAGAAAATTAAAACTGGTTTAATGGTCATGGGTGTTGGTGTGTGAGCTAATGGTCGCGAGTTCGAGTCTCTATCTGGGCTACCTGGGCTGTTAATTTTTTTTAAAACATCTTGAGGTAGTCTATCTTTCTTTATTTTTATTTTTATTGTTATTAATCATTATTATTGTTATTATTATAGTTGATAATATAAATTATTGTTATCATCACAAGTATCATAATTATAATTTTTATTACTAGTATAGGTGTATTCCTAAAAGTTACCACTTATTAACATTATCAAGTATTTTTAATATTATCATTAGTATAATTATAATTATAATTAGGAATATTGTTATTGTTATTATTAATATTATTAATTATTGATATTAACAACTAATATATGTATTATCATTATTATATATAAAAAAACTAAATAAATAAATAAATAAATACTATGATCAATGCAATTATTGTTTTGTTATTAAGTAGTACCAATAAGAATTATTAGTATGATTAACATCTTGTTATCACTAAAACTATATTATTATTGTTAGTATCATTATTATTAATAACAACACTTATATAAAACTTACATACAACAAATTTGGTACTTTATATCTATATATATAATCCCAATTATATATAGATATTAATATAACTATATTTATCACTTTAAATACATATACAAAATAAATATATAACACATAATTTAAGATATAACATAAAGTATATTTTTTTTCCTTAAAAAAAGAAAACTAGTATAAATCTTATATAACTATACAATATATATAAATAATACATATTAATAAATAAAATTATGATATTTCCATTATATGTTTTGATAGAAATGAAATTAATATAGGTTCGTGAATCCGAGGCCAACCCTGCATTGTTCAATATCGTTATATGTATTTTTACTACAAAATACATTAGGTGAGTTTCATTTACCTTTTTACCCTTTATATTTTTGGGCTGAGAATACATGCGCAACTTTTATAACTGTTTTACGAAATAGACACAAGTAATTGAAACTACATTATATGGTTGAATGATCGAAATCGAATATGCCCCTTTTTATTAAGTCTGGTAATCTAAGAATTAGGGAACAGACACCCTAATTGACGCAAACTCTAAAGATAGATCTATTGGGCCCAACAAGCCCCATCCAAAGTACCGGATGCTTTAGTACTTCGAAATTTATATCATGTCCGAAGGAGGATCCCGGAATGATGGGGATATTCTTATAATGCATATTGTGAATGTCGGTTGCCAGGTGTTCAATCCATATGAATGTTATTTTTTGTCTCTATGCATGGGACGTATGTTTATGAGAAATGGAAATATGAAATCTTGTGGTATATTAAAATGATGGAAATGATTATTTATGTTAAACTAATGAACTCACCAACCTTTTGGTTGACACTTTAAAGCATGTTTATTCTCAGGTACGAAAGAAATCTTCCGCTGTGCATTTGCTCATCTTAGAGATATTACTTGGAGTCATTCATGACATATTTCAAAAGACGTTGCATTCGAGTCATTGAGTTCATCAAGATTATTATTAAGTCAATTATAGTAAGATATATTACGAAATGGTATGCATGTTGTCAACTTTCGATGTAATGAAAGATTGTCTTTTCAAAAACGAATGCAATGTTTGTAAAATGTATCATATAGAGGTCAAGTACCTCGCGATGTAATCAACTGTTGTGAATCATTTATAATCGATATGGACATCGTCCGGATGGATTAGGACGGGTCTCTACAGTTGGTATCAGAGCGGTGGTCCTAGCGAACCAGGTCGTGCATTAGTGTGTCTAACTGATAGTTGTTTAGATGCATTAGTGAGTCTGGACTTCGACCGTGTCTGCATGTCAAAAGTTTTGCTTATCATTTCTTGTCGAAAATTATCTGCTTATCATTCTTAGGGAATCACTTGCTTATCATTATTAATCTAGACATATCTTACTGCCTGGATTGCATGAATATTTTACAGACAAAAATTCGTATCTTAGCGTATATATTATTGTAGATTTTGCCTGACAGCTTCCGTAGATTCCTCCGTAACTTATGGGATTTTAGTATTATATATGCATATGTAAATTATGTATTGCAGGGTACTAATCTACATCCTATAATCTATTTCTTATCGAAAATCCTTCATATGATCGTACGAGATGAATCCCTCAACCAGTTCGAATTCCTCGGATTCCGACAGCTATTCCGATATGGAGTTTCACCTAAGCTCCGAAAGCAGTGTCACCATAATGAATCAACCAATTCATCTGATGGGTTCGTAGCCTACTTAATCATTGGAGACAAAAAGAAGGTGATCCTTTCCATCAACTAAATTCACCTCTTGACGGTGAACCTGAAGCACTTACTGGCGAACCTGTTTGAGATACTATTTTCTCACTCATTTCCCGAATATCTCGTCACGATTAAATTCTATCTAAAATTCTAGATCTTATTCATCCACTCGTCCGAACCGACAATCATCCCGGAGTAATAGCAGAAGTCAACGAGCTTCGCGCCCAAGTTATAGCCTTGAAAAATATGGTGCAAAACGTACCAGCTTCAGCAACATCACCGGCACCAACTGCACCACCAACATCAATACCAGTACCACCAACAACCTAAGTTCAACATCTCACACCTCAACATCACAATCGGTACCCCGAACATAATCATCGTTCTACGTATCGTTCTACATCGATTATCTTCGTTCTTCATGGCGATTAAGTAATCTCTAAATATTTTAGAGATTTTATATTCCTGTTCAAATGGTAAATGAAATGAGATTAATATCATATTAACTCATTAAATCCATGATTACATCTGAAGAGAATATATATGTAAGTATATTTTCATAAAGATTGTAATTAAAAATTCTTTCGTACAAACTGTTAATGGTGAAAATATTTTAACGGGTAGGTAATACCCGAGGAATATTTAGATTTCACATTAATAAGTTAAATTGTACATTCTTCGAATCTGATTCAACAATCATTTACTATCCTACTTAAATCCACCGATATAAGTATCCGTTCACCGCAGAATAACCATTTTCATTCAATTTTATATTTGGATTTTGACCTATCAGAATCCAACAAGTGGTATAATGAAGAAAACATATGATAAAATAAAATTTATTAGAAACAGACAAATTAACTATGAGAAATTTTCTTAAGAATTCACGCTAACTGTTCCTAGCTAACTGATTACATTTTATCACAGTTCATTTATCACAATTTAATTATCACAATTTAATTATCGCAATTTTATTTATTGTCATTTAATTTCTGTTATTTACTTTACGCACTTTATTTATCGTCATTTAATTTCTGTAATTATTTTACGCACTTTAAATATCGGGACACGTATACAAGGTTTTGACATATCATATCGACACATCTATATATATTATTTGGAATCACCATAGACACTCTATATGCAGTAATGATCGAGTTCTCTATACAGGGTTGAGGTTAATTCTACAATAATATATATAGTTTGAGTTGTGATCGAGTCTGAGACAGGTACACGGGTCACGATACATATTAATTAATTCGAATATTATATATGAATTATTGAAATGCTAACTGGGGACTAGTAATTGTGGACTATCAACATTGGACAATTAAAATGAATTAAAATATTGATTATAACATATGAAACTAAACAATTCTTCAAGTTTGCCACTTGATTTCATCTTAAACCTCATTTATATCTTGACGATTACAATCTGCGTTTAAACCTTTCATGATTCTTGAAAACACTTCAATCGAGAGTATGAACCAACCGCACTTCATCTATGGAAGGAGAGATTGACGCATATAGTTATGCACCTGAGAAACTCTCGACAACTGAGTAAAAGTTTAACACGTAGCCGCGTTAGATCCTTTGGCAATTATTAGCAAAAATAATTTTGTGATCCCTTTTCAAAGTAGCCAATTTTGTCACAGCTCCAGCAAGTCAACTTCGACTTTTCATTCGAAGTAACCTTACTATAATCCTGATATATATACGATTACCCTTTTGATACCGGAGAATTCTTTTATATTCCACCATATTACTAGTAGACGTACCAGCAACCTCGTTGCTTCTTAACTTAGATCTCTCTGATAAATCATTATATTTATTCATTGAAACCCTATCATATACTCATCCGCATCTTGTAACGAGAACTGCCATACCAATTACCGGGAATCAGCAATCAGTACTTTGAAAACTCATAGCATATCTACATCAACAGTTATATGAATAACATTTAACTCTTAGAATTATGATCTCTCCTTCTGGAATTATGAAAAGCACTCAGTCACAAATCAATACTCTGAATGTTGAAAAAGCTGAATGAAGCAGCAGAAACCATAGACAACCATAAACGACCATAATCATCGAAAGTTTGATGATAAAGATTAGTATGTTGGAAAAGCTCAGAAAAGTTGGAACTGGAAAGCGGATTGAGCTAACCATAAAGGAAACCAAGGAGAAATACAAGTAACATACCCTAAATTCATAGAACCCAGATAAATCTAAATCCGTTGAAATCTTTAGAGAATATCTTGCTCCGAAGTCATGTTAAAATCTTGCGGAAAATCTTTCTCCATCAACCATCGAACTTAGAAATTCCAAAATATCATCATCAATATCTTCGATATTTCTGAGGATATTTTCATAAATATTCTCGTCCGAAATTATATACCTCCTCGTGCTTCCTGTGTATCATTATAGTGGAAACATTCAATAGAAAATTTAGTACAGAAAAGTGGATTATGCTAAACTATGAAAGAAGCCGTGGACAAATCACAAAGAATAAGTTTGACTTCAAAGAATCTAAATGATTCAATGTCTGCTGAAGTCTTTAGCGAATATTTTGCTCATTACTCTAAACCCTTGCGGACAATAGTCTCCATCATCCTCTGATCTTAGATATTCAAAGATATTATCTTATCTTTCATTATAAATATCCTCGATATTTCTGAATATATTTTTATAACTATTCTTATCTGAATTCATTAATCTCTTCGTACTATCAGTGTTACATCATATAGAAACTGTTAGTTTCTATATTCTGTAAACTCTTGAGCTTAAAATATGAATGTGATTGAAGTAATATTGGGAACTGATGCATGAGTTAGTATGATATAATGACACTTGATCAACGTGATTATATTACAGTAAGTCATGCTGAGTTTCTAATGAAACGTGATGATGATTCACAGATTATAACGTCATCATGTGTCATGTTACATAACTCTTTCATTCTGATTAACTTCTGAACATATCAAGAAAATATATTCTTGATAGTTCTATTCTCAGTGATTCTGGTAATTTGACAAAACAAATCGTGCTACTACCTTTTCTTTCTACCTTGTATAATATGATAATTTGAAACTCCATACCTATGAATTCTGAACCATTACTTGCGAAAAGAAAACCAAAGCATGAAGCTCCGAACTAGAAAGGGGGTATATATCGCAGCAAATAAGAGAGCGCATTAACTGTGGATGACAATAATTATAGGAGACAGAAGCAGGGACATTGAAATATAAGAGAAGATATAAAATCCAGTAACAACACAGAAGTTACAAACCATGGATATTAATACGAATAGCAATATAAAGACACGGTAGAATTAAGAATAGTATCACCCCAAGGCAATAGTATAAGTAAACAGATTTTCCGGTGAAAGATTGAAAAGAAGGATGACAGATACGATAGATAGGAAAATATCAAGAATCAGAACTGGATGGAGCATTTCCACAATATTTTAGAAGTAGGAATAGAGGAAGAAGGTATAGGAATGGTGAAAGTAATGGAATGGAAGAAGTTCATTTATAGTGAAAATAGCAGACAAAGAAATCAAGGCAGATTTTCACATTAATTATAGAGATCGTAATTTCCTTATTCGCCGAAAAATCAAATCTTTTAGATTTCGAAGATTTTCTTTAAATTCAACCAAGACAAGGTCAAAAGTTAAAACAAGACTTCATTTATTCATATCACTCTTTTGTGACAGCTTCCCTCGTACACTTCGTATAATCGAATTATTTTTATCCATATTACTCAATGATGATAAAACTCAATTTATCAACTCATAGTTGTCATGAAAACATTTTTATTGTTAGCCATGACCACCTCACTCAAATTTCGGAACGAAATTTCTTTAACGGGTAGGTACTGTGACGACCCGAGAATTTCCGACCAAATTTAAACCTGAATCTTTATATGATTTCGACATGATAAGCAAAGTCTGTAATGTTGAAGTCTCAAAAACTTTGAACTGTATTCATGTGTACATTCGACCTTTGATTATTTTAGACGATTCACGAACCATTGTTTGTAAATAAAGATATTTTTATATATGAAAATAAATGTAAATGTATATATAATAATTGAAAGAAATAAAATAATTAAATGTAGTTTAAAGTGAATCTATATTTAAATATATATGATTTCATAATCATTACATGTATATTATAATTTATAAATAATAATTAATCAATACAAGCAATGATATAATATTATATGATTATTAAATATTACAAGTTAAAATATAGTTATTATAGTAATATTTCTATTACTTTCATTAATATCAATATTAGTTATATTATTATAAATAATATGTGGATATGAAATTTAATGCATTTAATTTGTTATCTTTATTAATATTATCATTACTATTGTTACTATTATTAGAATAAATATTTAATATAAATATCAGTGTGATTATTATTATTATTATGTAAAATACTTGAATATGAAATTTGATACAATTGATTTGTTAAATTATTATGAATAATATTATTATCCATGTCATAATTAGTAGTAAGATTTCAATTGTAATTATTAGTAATGATTATTTAGTATTATCTTTATCAATAATATTATCATTAATATTATTATAATTAATAGTAGAAAATATAATTATTATGATTATTATTATCATCTTTATAAAAAAAAAAGTATTATTACTAAAAATTGTTAGTTTGATTATAGTTATCATCATAATACAAATTATTATTTTCATATTATTATCATTATTACTAAATTATTATAATCATTGTTATTATTATTAATGCAACTTATTTGTATTATTATTAAATTTTATTAATACTATTATTATTAATATTAATTGTATATTATTAATATATCAATATTTGTTTATTAGAAATTTTAATATTAATATAAATACATTAATGAGAATCCTATCACTATCTAATTCATTTTTTTCCCCTACTTCCCTTTTCGATATTTTGTTTCTTTTTCTTATACTCGTGATACCCTGTCAAGTGAATCATAACTATCAAACAAATTTAGATTAATTATTATACTGCTTTATCCCTTCAGTTACGCCCCTAAATTTCCTACTGATCCATAAACCACAAAATTTTTTTTTTTATATTCGTAAACCCATTTCAATCCATAAACATTTTTTTAGAGCAAATTCAAAATCTATTAAAGCAGATGTGTTAGGAATTATCAAGTCAATCTACCTGAAAAATCTGAGCTCGTAATTTGTGGAATCAAAGATGAATTTGCAAGTCAAAGCTGTGGTTTTTGAAAGTCAACGAGTGTGTTCTTGTAGAAATTTGAATTTGTTGTTGTGAGTATCCTGCAATTAATGATCCCAAGAGTTTTGAAAGGTGAATTGAAACTTATTTCATTTTATAACTTCAGTCTAAAATGAATTCAAACATCAAATATAAAAAAAAATTTTTACAAAAAGCTGCGACAGCAGCTTACTATGTGGCGAGTTTTTTTTTTAATTTTTTTTCTGTTGTTGTTTTCATGAAATATAAACATCTGATATAATTTAGTCATTTATTATGAAGCAGTTAAATTTCATTTTTGTTAACTGGTGTCTCTCTGGTCGAATTAAGGAATTGAAAAGAAGAAGAAGGAGAACAATGAATATACGGGTTATAAATAAACTGGTGGGATTAATATCAGAAAATTAAAACTGGTTTAATGGTCATGGGTGTTGGTGTGTGAGCTAATGGTCGCGAGTTCGAGTCTCTATCTGGGCTACCTGGGCTGTTAATTTTTTTTAAAACATCTTGAGGTAGTCTATCTTTCTTTATTTTTATTTTTATTGTTATTAATCATTATTATTGTTATTATTATAGTTGATAATATAAATTATTGTTATCATCACAAGTATCATAATTATAATTTTTATTACTAGTATAGGTGTATTCCTAAAAGTTACCACTTATTAACATTATCAAGTATTTTTAATATTATCATTAGTATAATTATAATTATAATTAGGAATATTGTTATTGTTATTATTATTATTATTAATTATTGATATTAACAACTAATATATGTATTATCACTATTATATATAAAAAAAACTAAATAAATAAATAAATAAATACTATGATCAATGCAATTATTGTTTTGTTATTAAGTAGTACCAATAAGAATTATTAGTATGATTAACATCTTGTTATCACTAAAACTATATTATTATTGTTAGTATCATTATTATTAATAACAACACTTATATAAAACTTACATACAACAAATTTGGTACTTTATATCTATATATATAATCCCAATTATATATAGATATTAATATAACTATATTTATCACTTTAAATACATATACAAAATAAATATATAACACATAATTTAAGATATAACATAAAGTATATTTTTTTTCCTTAAAAAAAGAAAACTAGTATAAATCTTATATAACTATACAATATATATAAATAATACATATTAATAAATAAAATTATGATATTTCCATTATATGTTTTGATAGAAATGAAATTAATATAGGTTCGTGAATCCGAGGCCAACCCTGCATTGTTCAATATCGTTATATGTATTTTTACTACAAAATACATTAGGTGAGTTTCATTTACCTTTTTACCCTTTATATTTTTGGGCTGAGAATACATGCGCAACTTTTATAACTGTTTTACGAAATAGACACAAGTAATTGAAACTACATTATATGGTTGAATGATCGAAATCGAATATGCCCCTTTTTATTAAGTCTGGTAATCTAAGAATTAGGGAACAGACACCCTAATTGACGCAAACTCTAAAGATAGATCTATCGGGCCCAACAAGCCCCATCCAAAGTACCGGATTCTTTAGTACTTCGAAATTTATATCATGTCCGAAGGAGGATCCTGGAATGATGGGGATATTCTTATAATGCATATTGTGAATGTCGGTTGCCAGGTGTTCAATCCATATGAATGTTATTTTTTGTCTCTATGCATGGGACGTATGTTTATGAGAAATGGAAATATGAAATCTTGTGGTATATTAAAATGATGGAAATGATTATTTATGTTAAACTAATGAACTCACCAACCTTTTGGTTGACACTTTAAAGCATGTTTATTCTCAGGTACGAAAGAAATCTTCCGCTGTGCATTTGCTCATCTTAGAGATATTACTTGGAGTCATTCATGACATATTTCAAAAGACGTTGCATTCGAGTCATTGAGTTCATCAAGATTATTATTAAGTCAATTATAGTAAGATATATTACGAAATGGTATGCATGTTGTCAACTTTCGATGTAGTGAAAGATTGTCTTTTCAAAATTGAATGCAATGTTTGTAAAATGTATCATATAGAGGTCAAGTACCTCGCGATGTAATCAACTGTTGTGAATCGTTTATAATCGATATGGACATCGTCCGGATGGATTAGGACGGGTCTCTACATAATGACACTTGGCCAACGTGATTATATTACAGTAAGTCATGCTGAGTTTCTAATGGAACGTGATAAAGGTTCACAGATCACACCCTCATCATGCGCCATGTTACACAACTCTTTCATTCTATTTAACCTCTAAACATATCCGGAAAATATTTACGTGATATTCTTGTTCTTCCAAAATTCCAACGGTTTGCTAATAAATCGTGCTATTTTATTTTCTTTCTGATTAGAAGATTTCTTTAAATTCCTTAAATTTCGAGAATCAACTGTGACTACGTCAAAAGTTAAGACGAACCTGTATTTTCCTCATATTCACTCTTTTGTGATAGCTTCACTCATACGTTTCAAGTAACCAAATCGTTTTATCTATATTACTCAATAATGATAAAACTCTATTTAGCAACTCATATTCATCATGAAAACATTTTTGTTGTTAGCTATGACGACCTTGATCAAATTTCGGGACGAAATTTCTTTAACGGGTAGGTACTGTCACGACCCGGAAAATTTTGACTAATTTTGAACCAAACTCTCGATACGATATTGTATTTTTGACACAATAAGCAGAGTCTGTTAGGTTGAGTCTAAAAAAAAATTGAACTGTTATCATATATGCAAATACCCTTCGACTATTCCCGACGGTTCACGAACAACTATTTGTAAATGGATATACATATATATATATATATATATATATATATATATATATATATATATATATATATATATATATATATATATATATATATATATATATATATATATATATATATATATATATATATATATAATAATTTGAAGTATTATTTGAGATAATATATGATTTAACTGTTAAAAATAAATATGCAAATTAAATAAAGGTAATTATTATAAAATTGGTTATTTTGTTCCTGTATACTTTTATCCGCCAATGATTAATAACTGAGTACGAATTAACACCCGAAATTGAACTGTCAGTTCATGGGACAAATGTGAGACGGCTAATTGAATTATAATCAATCATTATTACTGTATCACTTTTGAAATTTATGTTGATTAAATGATATTTTGATTATGGTTACTGTGTTCTTTTGTTTATATCCACAAATTGATTCAATTAGTTACAGTGAATATCATATCAACTTGCATTTTAATTATTCTTTTAATATTATTCGACATCATAAAACACATGAAACCTGATCTTTCATGATTACTAGTGGATCATATTAGTATATATATATTCCGACCAAATAACATATATATACATATCAATATTATATATACTTATAGGAATAGACCCTTACTCATAATTCTATCTCTTTGTCTTTTGAGTTATCAAACAAAGAAGTATCACGAGATTGTTTATATCTTGTTGATACTCTATTACTTTTATCAATCAACCACATATTCTTTTCTTATATACCCTACCGATGAATAACTTAATCACACACACTAAACACACCTCACTTGGACAACCCTCATCAACCTTACACCATCTAAACCATCATCCCCACTCCAAACACTATCGGCTACCATCACAATCGTGCCATCTGCTAAACTTCACCACCATAAACCGCCATTAATATGGAACCACCACTACCGGAACTTACCTAATCACAAACACCATATTAAGTTTTTGTTTTGCTGTTTTGAAATCATCATCGAGACACTAGCCAGCATCACCATGCTTGTTGAATCACCATCGACCTCCACTCTCCCCATAACAACCACCGAAGACAACCACCGAACGAAACCCAAGTTATTTTTTTTCTCCTTCGTGAACTCACAACACAACAAGACCAAAACACCTCCCTCTTCCTCATCTTTTCTTCCTCTCACTTCTATTTTATGAATTGCAGTTTAACCATCACAAACCCACTCAATGAATAAAACCCTTTGCTACAGCTGCTACTATTTAATTTTCATTTAATCTGCAAACTGAAGCAAACACCATCACCTAATTACTACAACCATTTCTTGTTTCTTTTCGCTGATCATATCACCACCTTTACAATACCACTTGAAACCACTGTAATCGCCACCCCCACCTTGATCATCGCCACCTCTCACCATGATTATATATTTTTTTTCTTTGTGTTATGATTTTCGATTTGTGACCCAATCCAACCCTCCTGTACACTGTCCAAAATTATTGTTGATGCTGTACGTTTCCTTTAATATTAAACAAAGACAACGAGAGGCTGCGAGATAGAATGATTTCATACTTGTTTTTCCTTAGCTTTTTGTCAACTTACAAAAGAAAAAAAAAAGAAAAAAGAAAAGATAGTGACAGCCATTCGATGGTAGCCTAGTAATTTTGTGGGAGTTAAGCTAACGGGTCCCAAATGCTTTGTTAACTAACACCCGAATTTAATTGAAAAAACACAAATTTATCTGCTAATTCTTATTCTGTTATTTCCCATCGACATGAGCTAACCAAATTGAAACTATCATTGGACTAGTTTACGTGGGCTACTACATTTTGTTGGGCCATGACTTCGTATCTTCTAATTGGGCCGAGATCCCACATATAATTGATGTTGGGCCGTGTATTTGTAGTTTCTTATGTTGTTGGGCCGAAACACTAGTCTCATCTTGTATTTATGGTCGATCAAAATGAAATTTCGATGTATTGAAGATTAGCGAATGTTTAAGAAGATGATGATAGCCTTAATAAGTAAACATAAATGACATAGATGAAGATGATGGAATTGTGAAAAATGATGGGGGGATAGATGAGATACAGTGATGAGGAAAAAGATGATAAGTGAATGAGATGGTGATAATTAGAAAATAGTGATGATAGACGATTAGGATTAAAGATGATGACGATATGAATTGATGATACATAAAATTATGATGATGGTGATATAAGATATTAGATGATACATGTTAATGAAGGATGTTATCGGGTTAGCGGGAGGTCGCGGGTTCAAACCCGGACTTGGGCATTTTTAAAGGGCTACTTCATTGAGGTAGTTTACTTATTACTCATTTTCATTATTATTATTATTATTATTATTATTATTATTATTATTATTATTATTATTATTATTATTATTATTATTATTATTATTATTATTATTATTATTATTATTATTATTATTATTATTATTATTATTAGTATCATTTTTATTGAAGACTATCATTTTAGTTAAAAGCATTCTTTTTATTATTATCATTATTAGAAAAATTATTTTTTTTATCAAAATTATTATTATTACTATCATTATTATTATTTTGAAATTAATGTTATTATTTTTATATTATCAATATTATTATAATAATAACAATTAAATCACTAATAATATTCAAATTCCGATTACCATTATATGTGTTAATATATATATAAATGATATAGGTTCGTAAATCCGAGGTCAACCCTATAATTGTTCAATGACGTCATATGTATTTTTACTACAAAATACAGTATGGTGAGTTTCATTTGCTCCCTTTTTAATTGCTTTTGCAATATATATTTTTGGGCTGAGAAAACATGCGCTGCTTTTATAAATGTTTACGAAATAGACACAAGTACTTAAAAATATATTCTACGTTGAGTTGTACCACTGGCATACTTCCCTGTAGCTTGGTAACTACTATTTACATGTGGTATTGTAAACGCGAATCCTGTTGAAAGATCTATCGGGCCTGACAACCCCAACCGGACTGGACGACCAGTATTCAACGGTTGCACAGTACTTCGTTTCGTTACTACACTTGGTACAGTGTAGGGAGATTTCATAATAAAGGGAATATGCGACGTTGATTAAATGTTAAGTATGGTTACCAAGTGCTCAACCACTTAGAATGCTTTACATATGCTTGCGAGTGTATTATGTTTATGATTATGAAATCTTGTGGTCTATTTGAAAGGACCCGTCCTAATCCATCTGGACGAAGTCACCAACACCTGGTTCCATTGCGATGATCGACTCTAAATCATGTCTTTAAAATGAGCAAATGCACAGCGGAATGTTTCTTTCATACCTGAGAATAAACATGCTTTCAAGTGTCAACCAAAAGGTTGGTGAGTTCATTAGTTTAACATAAATAATCAGTTCGTAATTCTAATAGACCACAAGATTTCATATTTCCATTTCTCATAAACATACGTCCCATGCATAGAGACAAAAATATCATTCATATGGATTGAACACCTGGTAACCGACATTCACAATATGCATATATAAGAATATCCCCATCATTCCGGGATCCTCCTTCGGACATGATATAAATTTCGAAGTACTAAAGCATCCGGTACTTTGGATGGGGCTTGTTGGGCCCAATAGATCTATCTTTAGAGTTCGCGTCAATTAGGGTGTCTGTTCCCTAATTCTTAGATTACCAGACTTAATAAAAAGGGGCCTATTCGATTTCGATCATTCAACCATATAATGTAGTTTCAATTACTTGTGTCTATTTCGTAAAACAGTTATAAAAACAGCGCATGTATTCTCAGTCCCAAAAATATATATTGCAAAAGCATTTAAAAAGGGATTAATGAAACTCACGCATATAAATATTGTAAAACAGTTAATAAAGCATTTGCATGTATTCTCAGCCCAAAAACGTAAAGAGTAAAAGGGAGCAAATGAAACTCACTATAATGTATTTTGTAGTAAAAATACATATGACGACATTGAACAATGCAGGGTTGGCCTCGGATTCACGAACCTATATCAAGTATTAACACATTATAGTATAAATCAATTAAGTTTATATATTTGTTATGTATTAATTATTCTTATAATATATTATGATACTTATTTGATATTTAATTAATGTTATATCAATAATATTAGTTGAAACATAATTTTTATGTAATATTAGTATATTTTATGTTATAATATATTTACATATATATCTTTTGTTTTGCAAAATTAATAATCGTAGAAATACCTGGCTAAGGGTAATAATAATAATAATACTAATAGTATGATACTAGTAATAATAATGATAATAATGATTATCATACTTATATGGTGATAATAATATTTATAATACTAATAATAACAATCATAATAACAATACTATTAAATGATCATAAATTCTTATTTTAGTAATAATAATAGTAATAATTATATTACTACTAATAATAACAATAATAATAATAATAATATTAATTTTAGAAATGAGAACTACCTTCAAAGAGCTTTTCTAAAAAAAAACTGCCCCAAGGCTCGAACTCGAGACCTCTCGCCCACCCGCAAACACCCTTAACCATTCTGCCATCCATGTTTTTCTGGCTTATAAGGCAACCCAAACATATATATCTAGTATTTCTTTCATCTTAGTTCATCATCTTCTTCACCAAGTTTAAAATCAAACGGGAGCAAAAACTCAACAACAATCGAACGGGTTTTCATTTATGACTTGTAAACAACATGAAACAAAAAAAAATGTGTTCATGATATAAAAAAAATGAGAAAAAAAAAACACAAAAAATGCTACTGCTTGCTCGTAGCTAGAAAAAAAAAATTTTGTTTTCAATTTTGAGTTCGTTTTGGACAATCTTTATAACATGAAACATGTTTCAAATCATTCCTAAAATCTATCAAAATCATCAATTTAACTTAAAACATCAAAACAAGCTCTAATTTCTCCAAGAACAAAACAGTTGACTTTTGACAATTTAACTTTGACTCGCAAATTTGAATTCGTTATTAAGAATTGGAACTTGAGATTTTGCAGGAAGTTTAAGTAAATGATTCCTAACAACTCTGCATTTTTAGTTTTTGAAATTTGTTTCGAATTTACGTTAGTGTATATTACTGTGAAGAACTCAAGAACTCAAAAATTGATTTTTAGATTAAGAGTGTTATAGGTTATGATTACAACATGAATTGTGTTGCAAATCATTCCTATAATCTTTATGGATCATCAAATTAACTGGAGATATCAAAACAAACTCGAATTTGATTCAAGAACACTTAGTTGACTTTTAAAACCAAAACTTTGACTCCAAAATTAGAGATTAATAGAAAGAATTGAGGATTGAAAACTTACAGATAGTTTAGATAGATGATTCCTAACAAGACTGTATTATTACATTTTGAAAATTCATTCAAAATCAAAATATGATGAAAAAGATAAATGTACAGAGTGTGGAGCTTATTTTCTGGGTTTTTCAGTTTTATTCAATCACTGAATGCAATAGACAATATATAGCAAAGGATTTCTGTTTTGAATTGTGATTGAAGCAGACTCATAACAAACTCTGACAGATACAAAAATCATATACAGTAGGGATGTGGATGTGAAACTGAATGGTACTAGTTCTTGATTCTTTTTTTTTTTTATAATTAAATTAATATTAATAATTGATAATATATTAATAATAATAATTATTATATAAGTACTAATGATACAAAATTCATAAAAATGATAATAATAATACTATTAGTGTTAATAATAATAAATTGTATTAGTTTCTAATAATTTGTACGTTGTCACCCGTCTTACGTCCCGGTTCCGGTTTCTCGAACGCATTTTCGTATGCTTAGAAAACTGATACCTTAGATTTCGCGAATTGTACCTTTATTAATAATTAGACTTAAATTAATGGAAAACTAACCCACTCAAAGTGTAACTTAATCTTTTGAGTGTTTTGGTTATTTACTTCTATAAATCATAGTCTCGTTATTTATCAAAGCATATTTAATAATATTAAATCAAAATATTTTATGACTAATTTGATATTATTATTCATCACTTTGTAAAATAAAAATATATTTTCATTTAAAATATAAACTTGTACATACCGTATATAATGGAAATATTAATGTAATAATATAATATTTAGTTTTTCAAAACTAATAATAGTTCAGAAGTTTATTTTAAATTCGTTTAGAAAATCTTATAACACGTAACGTTTATACTTTAAACTTAATTTGATATAATTCATTTATGCGCCAACGTTTAGTTTAATTTCCTTAAACTTTCTAAATAATATATCTTAATATCGATCAAATCAAATAACAAGTGTTGCTATCATTTACATAAATAATTTGTAATCAGATATGTATTTAATATACATAAACACGTTTTAAATACACGTTGCAAGTTATTTAAATATATCTTAACAATTAATATTCAACTTACGTTATCTAACAAAGACATTTTAATAACCAAGTTATATTACATTGGAAAACGTTTTCGCACGTTTGTAAATAGATCAATCAAGTAATATGAAATTCAATTCTCCACTAACATTTGTCTGACACTAGATAAGTGATACTTTGTTTTCATTTGAAAATCACTTTATCATTTATTCCGAATACCGTTAAAAACAAACGATTTCTCAAATCAACGTGGACCTCATAATAGAGACTCGTAATCATAATTCAATGTATCTGATAATTCAATCATATGATATTATCTTTTAATTTCGTCAATAACTATATTAACTTATATTGAAACAAAATACGTTCATGTAAAGTATTATATGTCTAATACTTTGTTAACGTTTTCAACTAATAAGTATATATTATATATACATATCAATATACACATAAATGTTCGTGAATCGTTGAGCATAGTCAAAGGGTAATTGATTACATGAATATAGATTTCAAAACTTTCGAGACTCAACATTACAGATTTTGCTTATCGTGTCGGAAACATATAAAGATTAAAGTTTAAATTTGATCGGAAATTTCCGGGTCATCACAGTACCTACCCGTTAAAGAAATTTCGTCCCGAAATTTGATCGAGGTCGTCATGCTAACTATAAAAATGTCTTCATTACGAATATGAGTCGATGAATAGAGTTTTATCATCATTGAGTAATATAGATAAAACAATTTGATTACGTGAAGAGTATAAGGGAAGCTATCGCAGGAGAGTGAAATGAGTAACTGTATATTCGTTTTAACCGATGACGTAGTTATGATTTGTTTCCGGATTTCATGGAATTTAAAGAAAATCTTTGCGATAAGATTTGGTTCTTCGGTAATTAAGGAAATTTGGATCTTCTTTGTTTAAATGCAATAATTTGTTGCGATCGCTCTGTCGGATATTTTACTATAAATCCATCCCCTTTGTTTCCTTATTTTCACAACCCACAACTTTTATTCTTTCTCCTCAATTCATACTTTAAAACATTCGTCAATATGCTCCATCCCGTTTTGATTCTTGATATACTCTTAACTTTCATATCTATCATTCTTCTTTTCCATCTACCGCCGGAAGAATCTATTCACTTATAATATACTCTGGGTTTTATAGTGTTCTTAGTTCTCCCGTGTCTTTATATTGCTATATGCTTCGATATATACGGTTTATAAATTCTGGGTGGTTGTTGGGTTTTATATCTTTTCTTATATTTCGATGTCCCTACTTCTGTCTCCCCTAATAATTGTCATCCATTGTTAATGCTCTCTCCTATTTGTTGCGATTTATACCCCAATTTCTATTTCAGAGTTTTGTCCTTTCGTTTCTTCTTCTTGTGATTAAGCACCGCTTGTAATGGTCCAGAATTTGCAGATATGAATTTCGGAATGAACATTGTTAATGTTCTAAGAAGAAAATCGTAATGGTACGATCTTAATTTGATAAATTACCAGAATATCCGGAAAGATAGAACTATCAAGAAGATATGTTCTTAATATGTTTAGAGATTGGGTAGAATGTAAGAGTCTTGTAAATGGCACATGATGACGATATGTTCTGTGAATTATCACATTCCATTAGAAACTCAGCATGACTTACTATAATATAATCACGTTGATCAAATGTCATTATATTATACTAACTCATGCTTCAGTTCCCAACACTACTTCAAAATCATTTATATTTTCTACTCGAAGGTTTTAGAATTTAGAAACTAAAATAGTTTCTTTTATGATGTAACACAGATAACACGAAGAGATAACCAATTTCGGATAAGAAGAGTTTTGAAAATATCCTTAGAAATATCAAAGATATTTATGATGATATTTTCAGAATTTCTAAGATCGAAGGTTGATGAAGAAAGATTTTCCACAAGATTTAATATGAGTACAGAGCAAGGTTTTCTCTAAAGATTTCATTGGATACAGAATTATCTGGATTCTTTGAATATAGGGTTTAGTCCTTGTATTTGTCCTTGGCCTCCTTCATGGTTAGCTCAATCCGTTTTCCAGTTCCAACTTTTCTGAGCTTTTTCCAACATGCTATTCTTTATTATCAAACTTCTGGCTGTTAAGATCGTTTACAGTTTTTACTGCTTCATTTAGCTTTTTCAACATTTCGAGTATTGTTTCGTAGACTGGGTGCTTTTCATAATTTCAGAATGGAAGGTCATAATTCTAAGAGATAAAGGTTATATGTATACCTATAACTGTTGTTGTAGAATTGTTACGGGATTCAAAATACTGATTGCTGATTCCCGGTAATTGGTATGACAATACTCGTTACAAGATGCAGACGAATATATGATAAGGTTTTAATGAACAGATATAATGGTTCTTCGAAGGGACTTAAGACAACGTGTAATGAAGTTGCTGGTAAGTTTACTGCTAATGTGGAGGAATATAAAAGGTTCCCCAACAACGATGGCGAAAGGCATGTTTATATATCAAGGCTATAATAAGGCTAATCCGAATGAAAGTCGAAGTTGACTTGCTGGAGCTGTGACAAAATTTGCTAATTGGGAAAGAGATTGCAAAGTTATTTTCGGTAATAACAACGTTAAAGGAATTAGCACAGCTACGTGTTAAATGTTTACTCAGTTTTCGAGAGTTTTCAGGTGCATAACTATACGCATCAATCTTTTCTTTCGTAGACGAAGTGCGGTTGGTTCATCCTCTCAATTGAGGTGTTTTCAAGAATCATGAAAGGTTTGAACGCAGATTGTAATCGTCAAGATACAAATGAGGTTTAAGATGAAATCAAGTGGCAAACTTGAAGAATTATTTAGTTTCATATGTTATAAACAGTATTTTAATTCATTTTAATTGTCCAATATTATTCGTCCACAGTTGACAGTCCAATAATTCATATATAATTTAATATATAATATTCGAATTAATTAATATGTATTGTGACCCGTGTACATGTCTCAGACTCGATCACAACTCAAAGTATATATATTATTATAGAATCAACCTCAACCCTGTATAGAGAACTCGATCATTACTGCATATAGAGTGTCTATGGTGATTCCAAATAATATATATAGATGGGTCGATATGATATGTCAAAACCTTGTATACGTGTCCCGATTTTTAAAGTGCGTAAAATAAATAACAGAAATTAAATGACGATAAATAAAATTGCGAGAATATAAATTTCGATAAATAAACTGCGATAAATAAATTGCGATAATTAAATTGCGATAAATAAATTGAGATAAAATAAAATGTAATACGGAATTAACAGTTAGCTAGGAACAGCTAGCTAGGATCTTGTTAGCGTGGTTTCTTAACAAAATTTCATATTGTTAATTAGTCTGTTTCTAATCAATTTTTATTGTGTCCATTATTTCTTCATTATGCCACTTGTTGGATTCTGATAGGTCAAAATACAAATATAAAATTGAATTTGAATGAAAATAGTTATTCTTTGGTGAACGGATACGTATATCGGTGGTTGTAAATAGGATAGTAAATGATCGTTGAATCAAATTCGAAGAATGTATAGTGTAACTTATTAATGTGAAATCTAAATATTCCTCGGGTATTACCTACCCGTTAAAATATTTTCACCATTAACAGTTTGTACAAAAGAATTTTTAATTACAATCTTTATGAAAACGTATATACATATATATTTTCTTCAGATGTAATCTTGGATTTAATGAGTTAATATGATATTAAACTCATTTGATTTACCGTTAGAACAAGAATATATAATTTCTGAAACATTAGAGGTTACATAATCGCCATGAAGAACGAAGATAATTGATGTAGAACGATACGTAGAACGATGATTATGCTCGAGGTACTGAATGGGATATTGAGGCATGGATTGTTGATGGTACTGGTGCTGTTACTGATGGTACTGTTGATGTCGGTGATGTTGCTGAAGCTGGTACATTTTGTACCATATTTTTCCAAGGCTACAACTCGGGTGCGAAGCTCGTTGACTTCTTCCATTATTCCAGGATGATTGTTAGTCAGAACTAGCGGATGAATAAGGTTTAGAATTGTGGATAGAATATAATCATGGTGAGATATTCGGGAAAATGAGGGTGAAAACAATGATTCAGACTGGTTCGCTGATAAGTGCTTCAGGTTCATCGCCAAGAGGTAAATTCGGTTGGTGGAAAGGATCGCCTTCTTCGCGTCTCCATTGATTAAGTCGACTACAAACTCATCAGATGAATTGGGGATGGATGATTGGTTGGTTTATTCTGGTGACACTGCTTTCGGAGCTTAGGTGAAACTCCATATCGGAATAGCTGTCGAAATCCGAGGAATTCGAACTGGTTGAGGGATTCATCTCGTACGATCAGATGAAGGACTTTTTGATAAGAAATAGATTATATGATGTAGATTAGTACCCTGCAATACATGATTTACATATGCATATATAATACTAAAATCCCATAAGTTACGGAGGAATCTACGAAAGTTGTCAGGCAAAGTTACAGTAACAGATACGCTAAGATATGAATTTTGTCTATACACTATTTATGCAATCAATGCAGTAAGATGTGTCTAGACTGAGAATGATAAGCAGGTAATTTCCTAAGGATGATAAACAGATGATTTCCGACAAAAATGATAAGCAAAACTTTTGATATGCAGACACGGTCGAAGTCCAGACTTACTAAAGCATCCTAATGACTATCAGTTAGGCACACTAATGCAAGACCTGGTTCACTAAGACCACCGCTCTGATACCAACTGAAAGGACCCGTCCTAATCCATCTGGACGAAGTCACCAACACCTGGTTCCATTGCGATGATCAACTCTAAATCATGTCTTTAAAATGAGCAAATGCACAGCGGAATGTTTCTTTCATACCTGAGAATAAACATGCTTTCAAGTGTCAACCAAAAGGTTGGTGAGTTCATTAGTTTAACATAAATAATCAGTTCGTAATTCTAATAGACCACAAGATTTCATATTTCCATTTCTCATAAACATACGTCCCATGCATAGAGACAAAAATATCATTCATATGGATTGAACACCTGGTAACCGACATTCACAATATGCATATATAAGAATATCCCCATCATTCCGGGATCCTCCTTCGGACATGATATAAATTTCGAAGTACTAAAGCATCCGGTACTTTGGATGGGGCTTGTTGGGCCCAATAGATCTATCTTTAGAGTTCGCGTCAATTAGGGTGTCTGTTCCCTAATTCTTAGATTACCAGACGTAATAAAAAGGGGCCTATTCGATTTCGATCATTCAACCATATAATGTAGTTTCAATTACTTGTGTCTATTTCGTAAAACAGTTATAAAAATAGCGCATGTATTCTCAGTCCCAAAAATATATATTGCAAAAGCATTTAAAAAGGGATTAATGAAACTCACGCATATAAATATTGTAAAACAGTTAATAAAGCATTTGCATGTATTCTCAGCCCAAAAACGTAAAGAGTAAAAGGGAGCAAATGAAACTCACTATAATGTATTTTGTAGTAAAAATACATATGACGACATTGAACAATGCAGGGTTGGCCTCAGATTCACGAACCTATATCAAGTATTAACACATTATAGTATAAATCAATTAAGTTTATATATTTGTTATGTATTAATTATTCTTATAATATATTATGATACTTATTTGATATTTAATTAATGTTATATCAATAATATTAGTTGAAACATAATTTTTATGTAATATTAGTATATTTTATGTTATAATATATTTACATATATATCTTTTGTTTTGCAAAATTAATAATCGTAGAAATACCTGGCTAAGGGTAATAATAATAATAATACTAATAGTATGATACTAGTAATAATAATGATAATAATGATTATCATACTTATATGGTGATAATAATATTTATAATACTAATAATAACAATCATAATAACAATACTATTAAATGATCATAAATTCTTATTTTAGTAATAATAATAGTAATAATTATATTACTACTAATAATAACAATAATAATAATAATAATATTAATTTTAGAAATGAGAACTACCTTCAAAGAGCTTTTCTAAAAAAAAACTGCCCCAAACAGGGCTCGAACTCGAGACCTCTCGCCCACCCGCAAACACCCTTAACCATTCTGCCATCCATGTTTTTCTGGCTTATAAGGCAACCCAAACATATATATCTAGTATTTCTTTCATCTTAGTTCATCATCTTCTTCACCAAGTTTAAAATCAAACGGGAGCAAAAACTCAACAACAATCGAACGGGTTTTCATTTATGACTTGTAAACAACATGAAACAAAAAAAAAATGTGTTCATGATATAAAAAAAATGAGAAAAAAAAACACAAAAAATGCTACTGCTTGCTTGTAGCTAGAAAAAAAATTTTTGTTTTCAATTTTGAGTTCGTTTTGGACAATCTTTATAACATGAAACATGTTTCAAATCATTCCTAAAATCTATCAAAATCATCAATTTAACTTAAAACATCAAAACAAGCTCTAATTTCTCCAAGAACAAAACAGTTGACTTTTGACAATTTAACTTTGACTCGCAAATTCGAATTCGTTATTAAGAATTGGAACTTGAGATTTTGCAGGAAGTTTAAGTAAATGATTCCTAACAACTCTGCATTTTTAGTTTTTGAAATTTGTTTCGAATTTACGTTAGTGTATATTACTGTGAAGAACTCAAGAACTCAAAAATTGATTTTTAGATTAAGAGTGTTATAGGTTATGATTACAACATGAATTGTGTTGCAAATCATTCCTATAATCTTTATGGATCATCAAATTAACTGGAGATATCAAAACAAACTCGAATTTGATTCAAGAACACTTAGTTGACTTTTAAAACCAAAACTTTGACTCCAAAATTAGAGATTAATAGAAAGAATTGAGGATTGAAAACTTACAGATAGTTTAGATAGATGATTCCTAACAAGACTGTATTATTACATTTTGAAAATTCATTCAAAATCAAAATATGATGAAAAAGATAAATGTACAGAGTGTGGAGCTTATTTTCTGGGTTTTTCAGTTTTATTCAATCACTGAATGCAATAGACAATATATAGCAAAGGATTTCTGTTTTGAATTGTGATTGAAGCAGACTCATAACAAACTCCGACAGATACAAAAATCATATACAGTAGGGATGTGGATGTGAAACTGAATGGTACTAGTTCTTGATTCTTTTTTTTTTTTTTATAATTAAATTAATATTAATAATTGATAATATATTAATAATAATAATTATTATATAAGTACTAATGATACAAAATTCATAAAAATGATAATAATAATACTATTAGTGTTAATAATAATAAATTGTATTAGTTTCTAATAATTTGTACGTTGTCACCCGTCTTACGTCCCGGTTCCGGTTTCTCGAACGCATTTTCGTATGCTTAGAAAACTGATACCTTAGATTTCGCGAATTGTACCTTTATTAATAATTAGACTTAAATTAATGGAAAACTAACCCACTCAAAGTGTAACTTAATCTTTTGAGTGTTTTGGTTATTTACTTCTATAAATCATAGTCTCGTTATTTATCAAAGCATATTTAATAATATTAAATCAAAATATTTTATGACTAATTTGATATTATTATTCATCACTTTGTAAAATAAAAATATATTTTCATTTAAAATATAAACTTGTACATACCGTATATAATGGAAATATTAATGTAATAATATAATATTTAGTTTTTCAAAACTAATAATAGTTCAAAAGTTTATTTTAAATTCGTTTAGAAAATCTTATAACACGTAACGTTTATACTTTAAACTTAATTTGATATAATTCATTTATGCGCCAACGTTTAGTTTAATTTCCTTAAACTTTCTAAATAATATATCTTAATATCGATCAAATCAAATAACAAGTGTTGCTATCATTTACATAAATAATTTGTAATCAGATATGTATTTAATATACATAAACACGTTTTAAATACACGTTGCAAGTTATTTAAATATATCTTAACAATTAATATTCAACTTACGTTATCTAACAAAGACATTTTAATAACCAAGTTATATTACATTGGAAAACGTTTTCGCACGTTTGTAAATAGATCAATCAAGTAATATGAAATTCAATTCTCCACTAACATTTGTCTGACACTAGATAAGTGATACTTTGTTTTCATTTGAAAATCACTTTATCATTTATTCCGAATACCGTTAAAAACAAACGATTTCTCAAATCAACGTGGACCTCATAACAGAGACTCGTAATCATAATTCAATGTATCTGATAATTCAATCATATGATATTATCTTTTAATTTCGTCAATAACTATATTAACTTATATTGAAACAAAATACGTTCATGTAAAGTATTATATGTCTAATACTTTGTTAACGTTTTCAACTAATAAGTATATATTATATATACATATCAATATACACATAAATGTTCGTGAATCGTTGAGCATAGTCAAAGGGTAATTGATTACATGAATATAGATTTCAAAACTTTCGAGACTCAACATTACAGATTTTGCTTATCGTGTCGGAAACATATAAAGATTAAAGTTTAAATTTGATCGGAAATTTCCGGGTCATCACACTATTAATATATTGAAAAGATTGTTATGATAAACCTATGAACTCACCAACCTTTTGGTTGACACTTTTAAGCATGTTTATTCTCAGGTACAAATTAAGTCTTCCGCTGTGCGTTTACTCATTTTAAGGACATTACTTGGTGTCGATCATCGCAATGGGACCAAATGTTGATGACTTCGTCCAGGTGGATAAGGACGGGTTGTTACACTTGCGCC
This sequence comes from Rutidosis leptorrhynchoides, assembly GCF_046630445.1. Lineage (NCBI taxonomy): Eukaryota > Viridiplantae > Streptophyta > Magnoliopsida > Asterales > Asteraceae > Rutidosis > Rutidosis leptorrhynchoides. The sequence goes on from NC_092342.1 coordinate 316,259,324, forward strand.
CACCAAAATGAAAGAATTACAAAGTCAGCTACAAGAATTATTAGAACGTGGTTTTATCCGACCGAGTACGTCACCATGGGGAGCTCCAATTTTGTTCGTTAAAAATAAAGATGGGTCTTTTTGCATGTGTATCGATTACCGTGAGCTGAACAAAGTAACCATCAAAAACCGATACCCTTTACCCCGAATCGACGATCTATTTGATCAACTCCAAGGTTCGAGCGTATACTCCAAAATCGACTTAAGGTCGGGTTATCATCAACTGAGGGTTAAAGAAGCTGATATACCGAAAACAGCCTTCAGAACTCGTTATGGCCACTACGAATTCATGGTTATGCCATTCGGTTTAACCAATGCACCCGCTGTTTTCATGGACCTCATGCACCGAGTATGTAGTCCATATTTAGATAAGTTTGTTATTGTCTTTATTGATGACATCCTTATCTATTTGAAGAATAACCAAGAACACGAACAACACTTGAGACTTGTGTTAGAGCTGTTAAGAAAAGAACAACTTTATGCTAAGTTCTCTAAATGTGCTTTTTGGTTAAATGAAGTACAATTTCTTGGTCACGTAGTCAGTAGTAATGGAATCAAAGTTGATCCCGCCAAGATTGAAGCCATCAAAAATTGGGAGACCCCGAAAACTCCAACGCAAATATGTCAATTTTTGGGTTTAGCCGGTTATTATAGGAGATTTATTCAAGATTTCTCCCGAGTAGCCAAACCTTTAACCACATTGACACATAAGGGGAAGAAGTATGAATGGACTTCCGAACAAGAGGGTGCCTTCCAATTGTTGAAAAAGAAGTTGACTACGGCACCTATTTTATCGTTACCTGACGGAATGGAAGATTTTGTTATCTACTGCAATGCATCAAGAGTGGGTTTTGGGTGTGTTCTTATGCAATGGAAGAAGGTGATTGCATATGCTTCTCGACAACTCAAAATTCATGAACAAAACTACACCACACACGATCTGGAATTGGGTGCCATTGTTTTTGCATTAAAGATGTGGAGACATTATCTATATGGGGTCAAGTTCATCATATACACTGACCACAAAAGTCTCCAACATATTTTAAATCAAAAGCAACTAAATATGAGGCAGCGTAGGTGGGTTGAGCTGCTAAATGATTATGATTGTGAAATCTGTTACCACCCGAGGAAAGCAAATGTGGTAGCCGATGCCTTGAGTCGAAAGGAAAGAGAACCTATTCGAGTAAAAGCTATGAACATGATTATTCATACTAATCTTACTACTCGAATAAAAGAGGCACAACAGGAGGTTTTGAAGGAAGGAATTTTTGAAAGGGAAATACCTAAAGGATTAGAAAAACAGCTTAATATTCGGGAAGACGGAACCAGGTATTTAGCTGAAAGAATTTGGGTACCAAGGAATGGGGATTTGAGGAAAGTGGTACAAGATGAAGCATATAAAACCAGATATTCAATACATCCCGGAGCGGGAAAAATGTACCAAGACCTCAAGAGAAACTTTTGGTGGCCAAGAATGAAGGCCGATATAGCCATGTATGTAGGAACATGTTTGACTTGTTCTAAAGTCAAAGCTGAGCATCAGAAACCATCGGGTCTACTCCAACAACCTGAAATCCCAGAATGGAAATGGGAAAATATTACCATGGATTTCATTGCTAAGTTACCAAGAACTGCAGGTAGTTATGATATGATTTGGGTAATAGTCGATCGTCTTACTAAGTCAGCACACTTTCTGCCAATAAAAGAAGAGGATGGTATAGAGAAATTAGCACGATTATATCTGAAAGAAGTTTTTTCTAGACATGGTATACCAATCTCTATTATCTCTAATCGTGATAGCAGATTTACTTCTAGATTCTGGCAGGCATTACATGAAGCGTTGGGAACTCGTCTAGATTTAAGTACTGCCTATCATCCACAAACTGATGGGCAGAGTGAAAGGACGATTCAGACACTCGAATACATGCTACGAGCATGTGTTATTGATTTTGGAAGCAGTTGGGATCGACATCTACCATTAGCTGAGTTTTCCTACAACAACAACTATCATTCTAGTATTGAGGCGGCACCATTCGAGGCACTTTATGGGAGGAAGTGCAGGTCTCCGATTTGTTGGAGTGATGTGGGGGGAAAAATAGATTACAGGTCCGGAAATTATCCAGGAAACTACCGACAAGGTCATTCAGATTCAGCAACGATTGAAAACAGCCCGGAGTCGGCAAAAGAGCTACGCTGATGTAAGAAGGAAACCTTTAGAGTTTGAGGAGGGTGATATGGTTATGCTTAAGGTATCACCTTGGAAAGGTGTTATTCGTTTTGGAAAGCGAGAGAAATTGAGCCCAAGATACATTGGGCCATTCAAGATCGAAAAACGCATTGGGCCGGTGGCCTATCGACTTGAACTACCTCCACAATTAGAAAAGATTCACAACACCTTTCATGTTTCGAACCTGAAGAAATGCCTAGATACCGAAGATCTCATTATCCCTTTAGACGAAATTAAGATTGACGAGAAACTAAATTTCGTCGAAGAACCCGTCGAAATTATGGATCGTGAGGTCAAACGACTCAAACAAAGTAAGATACCAATCGTTAAGGTTCGGTGGAATGCTCGTAGAGGACCTGAATTTACTTGGGAATGAGAAGACCAAATGAAGCTGAAGTACCCACATTTATTTTCCTATATCGCACGTTAACTAGGTACTATTCTAAATTTTGGGACGAAATTTAATTTAACGGGTGTGTAATGTAACGACCCGGATTTTTTCGCTAATATATTGAAGATTAATATTTACATAATTAAATGTTTCCAACATGTTAAGCAATCAAACTTGTCAAGATATATATATTTGGAATGGATTTTATGCAAATGTTTGACCACCCAGTCTGTCTGACGATTCACGAACATCATAATTTGAAATAATTATATAATGATGTATATATGGATATGTATATACTTATGATTTGTTAAAATGATATTTAAGTATCTCATTATATATAATAACAATTGGTTATATACATAAAATGAGATTACTAACTTAAAGACTTCAAGACTATATACATATATATATATAACGATTAACGTTGTAATAACTTCTAAATTAAAATGTATGTATATGTATTGTATTAATATGTATTAATACACTTTTGAAAGACTTAATAATATATATCAATATATTTATACTCAATAAAGATAGCTATACTCATTTTCTTATTCAATTTTATCAAGAATCATATTCGTATTCATACGGTATTTATGCCCGTAAACACCCAGCTTCTATACGTATTTACTATGGGTATATACATACCAAATCATTGATCTTAGTAGCCCTAAATCAGTTGTGAGACATGTATAAACATGATGTAGACTTGTGGGAACCATGGCTTGGAAACTAGTATGACTAAATGCATAAAATTACAAACCATGGAGCCATGTTGTTGTCCCCATTTTGATGCCAATATGTAGGATAAATAACCATCCATTTCATTCCAATTAACTAAATCATTTTACCCTCTAAACACATACTCAAACACTCTCTCAAACCTCCATTAAATTCAGCAAGTATTGGTCTCATAATCCAAGTTATAATCATCATAACAAAGCTTGATCAAGAACACTTCAAAAATTCCAAGCCATCAAGGGTATCTTTGAACTCAAGATATTCTCCTTATTTATCCAGAAACTTTACTCATTTTATTTGAGGTAGTAACTTTATTCATAATCTTATTCGATTCGTATTCATATAGCTATCTTATTTTGAGTTATAACTAATAACAACAAGAACATAGTTTAGATTATTTTTAAACTTGTTTGCAAATAAACTTAATACTTATAACTTGACTTTTAAAATACTTCAACACATGTATTATGACAGTATGTCAAGCTAACATAAGGATATAAAACTTGTAAACACGAAGAACACCTTAAAATCGAATATACGCCGTCTTAGTCGAACGGGGGCTGTTTTGGGTTTAATTTTAAAAACCTATCTTAAACTTTGAATTAAAAGATTTCCTTTGGTGAAAAATCTTATTTTATATGGATATGAAATATATCCAAAATCCATGGTTAAACTCAAAGTGGAAGTATGTTTTTCAAAAAGGGTCATCAAGATGTCGTTCTTACGATGGATATGACTATCTTCTCTTATTTGACACCTAAGCTGTATTTTCGACTATAAACCTATACTTTTTCTGTTAAGATTAATAATGTTAAGTTCGATATGAAACCATAGCAACTCGAATCACTCAAAACGGATTTGTAACGAAGAAATTATGGGTAAAACAAAATTGGATATTTTCTTAATTTTTAGCTACGGACATGATTTATAAAAATGGATGCTAACCTTATCCTAGCTAACTTACCTTGTATCCTACATGTATTTATACATGTCTTGTTCCCGAACTTATGGAAATACAATTTATAATAGTCGTGATTAAGTTCTACGATAATATATTATAGTCTTAATAAAGATCGTAAGGCACCATATATATATATATGACTTGATCACCGTGGACTCGTATACAAAGTTTTGACATATCATTTTGACTTCTTCTATATATATTATTGGAACGAACTATTAGACACCATTGACAGTAATCTCGAGTTAGCTGTGGGTTAAAGTGGATTCCAAAATATTATATACTTTGAGTTGTGATCGAGCCTGAAACATGTATACAATGGGTCGCGGATTGCTTCAGACAATATACATATTATGTGTCTTATTATATTAAGACAATATATTATAGTGTTAGTGAATTCTAACACAATATACGCATTTATATTTATACTGTTGGACTATTGGACTATTGGACTACGAACGTTGGACTACTAACAATGGACAATTAAAATTATCACAAGTATCATAAGTATGGAATATTAATTATATATATATATATATATATATATATATATATATATATATATATATATATATATATATATATATATATATATATATATATATATATATATATCTTGACACAAGAATATTATTATTAGGTTCGTGAATTTGTCAAAAGGCCAAGTCTTATCACCATCTATTCGAAAATCATCACAAGTGAGTTATAGTCCCATTTTTACTATTTAAATTATTTTGGGATGAGAATACATGCAAAATTTATAAATGTTTTACAAAATAAGCACAAGTTCATGGAACTACATTCTACGATTGAATTGTTATACCGGATATCTGTACTATTATTATTATGCTTGGTAACCTAAGAATTAGTGAAAAACACTAATTGACGCGAATCCTAAAGGTAGATCTACGGGCACCAACCATCCCCATTTTCGAATAGTGGAAATGCTTTAGTACTTCGAAGGGTTCTTTTCATACATTTGAATAGTGGAATGTATGATGCCAGATATCTTAAGCGCTCTATGTTAAGGTCGGTTACCAGGCGACTCATCGTATGAATGATTTTTGCAGTTGTAATGATCCTGCGCATTTAATTAAATGAAATCTTGTGGCTTATTAAATGTTATGATTATTATATAGAAATTAAACCTATGACTCACCAACATTTTTGTTGACGTTTTAAGCATGTTTATTCTCAGGTGAATATTAAAAATGCTTCTGCTGTCGTATGCCAACCCAAGGTCAAGATTTGGAGTCGGCATAATTGTTTATATTGTTTAAACTTGCATTCGGAGTATTTGTTGTAATATATTTGATCATATTGTAATGGGTTGTGTAAAAACTTATTTATTTGAGGAGATTGTCTTTGATAGACAATCTAAATTATGTCATTAAGACCTTTATTCAATAATAAAGGTTATGGTTGTTTTTAAAAACGAATGCAAGATTTGAAAAACGTCTCATATAGAGGTCAAAACCTCGCAAAGAAACCAATTAATATGAAACGTTTATAATTAATATGAATGGGGCATTTCAATAGATGATATCCTCATCTACTCCAAAAGCGAAAAAGAACATGAGCAACATCTTCGTCTAGTGTTGGAACTCTTGAGACAAGAGCAACTTTACGCCAAATTCTCCAAGTGTGAATTTTGGTTGAAGGAAGTCCAATTTCTGGGTCATGTTGTGAGTGATCAAGGTATCAAAGTTGATCCCGCAAAATTGAAGCTATCAACAAGTGGGAAACCCCCACTACTCTGACTCATATCCGCCAATTTTTAAACCTCGCCGGTTACTATCGAAGATTTATTGAAGGTTTTTCTCTGATTGTGCGTCCTTTGCACGCGCTGACTCACAAAGGGAAGAAGTTCATTTGGGAAACTGAACAGGAATCAGCATTTCAAACCTTGAAAAAGAAGTTAACCACCGCACCTATCATATCACTTCCTGAAGGCAGTGACGATTTCTTCATTTACTGCGATGCTTTGAAAAGTGGTTTTGGATGTGTACTGATACAACGAACAAAGGTTATCGCTTACGCCTCTCGTCAACTAAAGATTCACGAGCAAAATTACACAACGCACAATCTCGAGCTTGGAGCCGTTGTCTTTGCATTAAAGCTGTGGAGACACTATATTTATGGAACTAAGAGCACTATTTTCACCGATCATAAAAGCCTCCAACACATCTTTGATTAGAAGCAACTGAATATGAGACATTGCCGATGGATCGAGACGCTGAACGACTATGATTGTGAACTTCGTTATCACCCTGGCAAGGCCAACTTTGTAGCTGACGCTTTGAGCCAAAAGGAGAGGATGGCACCTCTTCGTGTTCGGGCTCTGAACATTACCATTCATTCGTACCTCAATAGCCAAATCCGAGTAGCCCAAGATGAGGCTCTCAAGGAGGAGAATATATCTCATGAATACTTGAACATCTCGTTTCTCGATTCGAAGTTAAGGAGACTGGACTCCGATGCTATGCCGGAAGAATCTGGGTACCTCGTTATGGAGACCTACGAAGCCTTATACTAGATGAAGCCCACAAGTCGAGATATTCGATTCATCCTGGAGCGGGTAAAATGTACCACGATCTTAAGGAACAGTACTGGTGGCATAATCTTAAGGAGGACGTTGCAACTTATGTTGGGAAGTGTTTGACTTGCTCGAAATTTAAGGCCGAACATCAAAGGCCATCTGGGTTACTTCAGCAACCAGAAATCCCGCAATGGAAGTGGGAAAGGATAACAATGGATTTCATTACGAAGTTACCAAAAACGGTGGGCGGATATGATACCATCTAGGTTATTGTTGACCGTCTTACTAAGTCTGCACACTTCTTAGCCATGAAGGAAACGGATACGATGGAAAGACTCGCTCAACTATACATAAAAGAGGTTGTATCTCGTCATGGTGTGCCCTTATCAATCATCTCAGATCGCGATCCCCGTTTTGCTTCTAGATTTTGGCGTTCTTTGCAAGAAGCCTTGGGAACTCGTCTCGACATGAGCACTGCGTATCACCCACAGACCGACGGACAAAGCGAACGCACGATTCAGACTTTGGAAGACATGTTACGTGCATGTGTCATTGATTTTGGAAAGGCTTGGGAAAGGCATTTGCCGCTAGCCGAATTCTCTTACAACAACAGTTATCATTCGAGTATTAATGCCGCACCTTTTGAAGTGTTGTATGGCCGCAAATGCCGATCTCCTATTTGTTGGGCCGAAGTAGGCGAAACGCAAATCACCAAACCCGAGATAGTCCATGAAACAACTGAGAAGATTGTCCAAATTCAAGCGAGACTCAAGACTGCCCATGATCACCAAAAGAGTTATGCCGACCTTAAACGTAAAGACTTTGAATTTAACGTGGGTGACCGTGTAATGTTGAAGGTCACGCCTTGTAAAGGTTTGATCCGTTTTGGAAAACGTGGGAAGCTCAACCCGCGATACATTGGTCCTTTTGAAATCTTGGAGCGTGTTAGACCAGTTGCTTACCGTTTGGATCTTACAACTCAATTGAGCTCAGTTCATCCTACCTTTCACGTATCGAATTTGAAGAAGTGTCTTACTGAACCAGAACATGTCATACCACTGGAGGAACTTACAATTGATGACAAACTCCACTTCGTGGAAGAGCCTGTCGAAATTATGGACCGTGAGGTCAAAACTTTGAAACGCAACAAGATTCCGATCGTCCGAGTTCGATGGAATGCCAAACAAGGACCTCAGTTTACCTGGGAGCGAGAGGATCAAATGATGCAGAAGTATCCTCACCTTTTCCCAACTCCTCCATCTACCTCAGCTTAAAATTTTGGGACGAAATTTTCTTTAACAGGTGGGTAATGTAACAACCCTGGATTTTCCAACGTATAATTGTTAATAATTTATTATTAATGCTTGCGTTTTAATAAATGTATCTTTATACATTTACTTGTTATCGTATTTGACTTTACATGTCCCGACTTGTCTTTGTGACACACGTACCTTTCACGAATAATATTTTGGATATTATTTACGTTCCTGATTAATTATTATTAATCATTTTTAATTAACTAGTGTAAGTAGTTAATTACTTGGGCTTTATTTAATTAATTGTTTCATACTTGGACTTGGGCCTTTATTAATGGTTATGGACCTGGAATCCCACCCTACTTTCTTAATGGACTAGTTAGCCCAACATTATGCTAATGACTTATTAAGATAAAATTAGATTAATTAAGATTTAGTTGGAGACTTGTTACATGTATACTTATACCACTTTCCCATACCATTTAACTTTATTACTTCTTCGAGCTTGCACCATCTCCCCATGCATGAAAGTAGATTTGGACCCTTCCCTTTTGAGCTACAAAAATCGTCGGCCTTTGTATGTGTGGGGAGGGATTCAAATTTTTTTGATTACTTATTCACTTGTATACTTCATTCCATACACACACATACTTACACACTTCTCTTTTCTCTCATTTTTCTCTCAAATATTGTAAGTAACAAAACTTTTTCTTCTTCTTTTTCTTGTTCCAAAACTGCCATCCATCATCATCAATTACTAGTTGTAGTTTGTTGTTACTTTTTGTTGCTTCTTGTTTATGTTAAAGATCAAGTTTTCTAACTTGTATCTTCATGTAATCTTGGTTACTTCCATCTTTTGTTTGATGAAGAACCAAGAACAAGAATCTAAACTTACTAGTTTATGGTTCTACATTTAAATGTTTTCAAGATTTAAAGTTCATAAGTTTCATAATCATACTTATGTTCATGTTTTGTAGACTTAAATCCTAAGATCCAAACTTTGATTTGAATCTTCCTAAGTATGAAACAAACATGAACATAATACTTGTACTTTAGTTTAATTTTTTCTTTTGTAAGTACTTTAAAGTTGTGATGTTGTTAATTTGGTCAAGTATTACTAGTTAATCTTGATCTCATATTTCTTGAAACTAAAAGTTAACTTTATAAGTTCAAGAACATTGAAGTATAACTTTCTAGTTATAACTTCAAACACTTGTGTTGGATCTAAGTTTCTATAGCTTATGGTCTTCTAAATTTGTTGTAAACAAGAGCTTATAAGCTTATATACATGTTACAAGTTGAAAATCTAAGTTTCATAACTTATGGTTTTGTTAAAGTGTAGATCCAAGTTTTGTAACTTAGGATCTAACTTAAGAACACTAGATCTAGACTTTCTAGTCTAGGATCTTTAAGATCTAACTAAGAACTAAGTTCTACAACTTAAGATCTTGTTTATTTAGTTTACTTTCAAGTTTATAGTTTAATATTACTAGTAGAACTCATGTATGTGTCGGATCTAAGATCTTGATGTAACTTTGGTTCATCAAACTACTTACAACTCTTAAATGAGTTGTGCTGAAAGGACCCGTTCATATACATTATAAACGATTCACAATAGTTGATTACATCGCGAGGTATTTGACCTCTATATGATACGTTTTACAAACATTGCATTCGTTTTTAAAAGACAAACTTTCTTTACATCAAAAATTGACGGCATGCATACCATTTCATATTACATCCAACTATAATTGACTTAATATTAATCTTGATGAACTCAACGACTCGAATGCAACGTCTTTCAAAGTATGTCTTGAATGACTCCAAGTAATATCCTTAAAATGAGCTAATGCACAGCGGAAGAATTCTTTAATACCTGAGAATAAACATGCTTTAAAGTGCCAACCAAAAGGTTGGTGAGTTCATTAGTTTATCATAATCCATCATTTCCGTAATAGTAATAGACCACAAGATTTCAGTTTCTATAAATATCTGTACACTCGCAAGTGTATAAAAGTATTCTATAAGTTGTAGGCACCCGGTAACAAGCTTTAACGTTCATGTTTTACCCTCTGAAGTACACCAGATCAGGTGTGTTTAAAATAACCTCGAAGTACTAAAGCATCCCGTAGTCAGGATGGGGTTTGTCAGACCCAATAGATCTATCTTTAGGATTCGCGCCTACCGTACATAGACAAGTAGTTTAATGTTACCAAGCTAAGGGTATATTTCTGGTTTAAACCCACGTAGAATTAGTTTTAGTACTTGTGCCTATTTCGTAAAACTTTTATAAAAACAGCGCATGTATTCTCAGTCCCAAAAATATATATAAAAGGGAGCAAATGAAACTCACAATACTGTATTTCGTAGCAATTATGTATATGACGGCACTGAACAAGTGCAGTGTTTGTCTCGGATTCACGAACGTATCAATATTGTGATTCAATATTGCAGGAAAGTACGTAAACGCAACGAAAATGATAAACGTTAGGTTGACCTCACCAGCAATACCCTCGATCAATACCCATAACCTTCATAGTTATAACCCATAATTTCCTTAGCTCTATCCCATTTGAAAACTTATTTTGAAATCGTCTGAATATAACTCCGCCGTAGTATTTTATGTATACTAATAATATCTTGAAATAATACTAAGTAAATATATATATATATATATATGTAATTCGATTGAGAGAGTTTAGAGAAATATATTTTCAAGTTTCTATGAAATAATGAAACCTATTGAATTCTATTTATAATAGATTTTTGAATTATTAAAGTGAATTATTAAAGTATGAATTATTAAAGTGAATTATTAAAGTATGAATTATTAAAGTGAATTATTAAAGTATGAATTATTAAAGTGAATTATTAAAGTATGAATTATTAAAGTGAATTATTAAAGTATGAATTATTAAAGTTAAAGTAAAGTAAAAGTAAAGTAAAGGTAAAGTTAAAGTATAGTAAAAGTATAAAACTATGTACGTATAATACGCGTATAAAAATATATATAATATTAATTTAAATCGTTATATATATATATATATATATATATATATATATATATATATATATATATATATATATATATATATATATATATATATTTTAATAAAATAAAATATAAATATCGTTATCTTTATCATACTGGTTAAGTAATGAGTTGTCAAAAAAAAATAGATTTCTTAAATCACAGTGGACCTCATAACATAGGCCCGTAATCATATCATAATGTATCTGATAATTCAATCATTTGATATTATCTCTTAATTCTGTCGATAAATATATCGAAACAAATATGTTTATGTAAAGTATCATATATCTAATACTTTGTTAATGTTTTCAGTTAATATTATATATACATATCTATATACACATAATTGTTCGTGAATCGTCGAACACGGTCAAAGGGTAATTGATTACATGAATGTAGTTCCAAACTTTTTGAGATTCAACATTACAAATTCTGCTTATCGTGTCAGAAACATATAAAGGTTAAGTTTAAATTTGGTCGGAAATTTCCGGGTCGTCACAGTACCTACCCGTTAAAGAAATTTCGTCCCGAAATTTGATCGAGGTCGTCATGGCTAACTATAAAAATGTTTTCATGACGAATATGAGTTGATAAATAGAGTTTTATCATCATTGAGTAATATAGATAAAACAATTTGATTACGCGAAGAGTATAAGTGAAGCTATCGCAAGAGAGTGAAATGAGTAAACGTATATTCGTTTTAACCGATGACGTAGTTATGATTGATTTTCGGAATTCATGGGATTTAAAGAAAATCTTTGCAATAAGATTTGGTTCTTCGGAGATTAAGGAAATCAGGATCTTCTTTGATTAAATGCGATAATCTGTCTCGATTTCTCTGTCTGATATTTTACTATAATTCCACCCCCTTCGTTTCTTTATTTCCACAGCTCACACCTTCTAGTCTTTCTCCCCAATTCATACTTTAAAGCATTCGTTAATATGCTTCATCCAGTGTTGATTCTTGATATACTTTTAACTTTCATATCTGTCATTCTTCTTTTTCATCTACCACCGGAGGAAGTTATTTTCTTCTACCATTACCTTGGGGTTATTGAGTTTTTCATTCTCCCGTGTCTTTATATTGCTATACGCATTTATATACATGGTTTGTAATTTCGGGGTTGTTATCGGGCTTTATATTCTCCATTATATTTCAGAGCTTCATGCTTTCGTTTTCTCTTCCCGATCTTAAGTCAAGCGGATAATAGTCCAGAATTCGTAGATATGAATTTTTGGATGAACATAGTTAATGTTCCAAGAAGAAAATCGTAATGGCACGATCTTGATTTGGCAAATTACCAGAATATCCGAAAATATAGAGCTATCAAGATGATATGTTCTTAATATGTTTGAAAATTGGGTAGAATGTAAGAGTCGTGTAAACAGTACATGATGACGGTATGTTCTGTGAATCATCATGTTCCATTAGAAACTCAGCATGACTTATTGTAATATAATCACGTTGATCAAGTGTTATTATATTATACTAACTCATGCTTCAGTTCCCAACACTACTTCAAAAACATTCCTATTTTAAATTCAATTTTTTTTTTAAATTTAGAAACTAACACAGTTTCTTTTTATGTTGTAACGCAGATATTGTGAAGAGATAAAAGATATCGGATAAGAATAGTTGTGAAAATATCTTCAGGAATATCGAAGATATTATAATAAAAGATACGATAATATGGATGATGAAGAAGATTTGTCTGTGAAGGTTTAGAATAAGAAGTAAGGTGTTTGCTAACGATTTCAGTAGACACTGAATCATTTGGATCCTTTGAAGGCAGGTTTAGTCTTTGTGATTTGTCCACAGCCTCCTTCATGATCTGCTCAATCCATTTTCCAGTTTCAAACCTTCTCTTTTTCTCGGCTTTACCACCATACTATTCTTTATCATCAAACTTTTGACTGTTAAAGTCGTTTACAGTTTTTGCTACTTCATCAGCATTTTTCCAATTTCGGAGAACTAGTTCATAGTTTGGGATGTTTTTCAGAAAATTCACATTCGAAGTATGTAAGTCTAGGAGATAGACGTTATATGTATAACTTTTGACGTAAAATTGTCACGAAATTCAAAATACTGATTGCTAATTCCCAGTAGTTGGTGTGACAATTATTGTTACAGGATGTAGGTGAGTACATGATGGGGTTTTAATGAATAAGTATAGTGGCTTTTCGGAGAGGCTTAAGTCGAAGGTTAATGAAGTTGTTGATAAGTTTACTTCTAATGTGGCGAGATATGAAAGGTTCCCCGGTAACAATGATGAAGGGGTAATTGTTATAATAAGGTTTATTCGTATAAACAAATGAAGGTGATTTGCTGGAGCTGTGACAAAACTGTCAATTTTAGAAAGAGATTGAAAAATTATATTTGGTAATAAATATCAAAGGATCTGACACGGATACGTGTTAAACTATAACTTTGGTTTCGAGAGCTTTTCAGATGCATGACAGTGGGTAATATGTGGTTGGATCATCATCTCGCATGTCTTTAGGAATTTCGAAGTGTTTGAACACATATTGTAATTGTTAATATACATATGATGTTCTAAGATTTTGAATGATACAAATATTTTTGTGAGTTCCATGAATAGAAATGAGGTTCTAGGACAGTTTTGAAGTCAAAGTATAGTTTTGAAAGATGTAGGAATCTAAGAGTGATGATTTCGGTTATATCTTGAATCGAATTCTGAGATTTCAAAATCAGAATATGTAATTAGATTTTGAATGAGTATGGTTGTTTTGATTTCTATAAAAGAATGTATATTGTTGTGAAAGTAGAGAGTATAATGGATGATTTGCTGAATCAGATTCGAAGAATGTAACATATTAATTGTGAATTTATATATCTCTCGGGTATTACCTACCCGTTAAAAAAAATTTCACAATTAATATTTTGTACAAAGGAATTTTATTATAGTCTTTATGGAAATATATATGTGTATATTTCTTCAGATGTAATATTGATTTAATGAGTTAATATTAAATTAAACTCATTTGATTTATGGTTAAGGCTAGGATAGATAATTTCTAAACTTTAGAAATTACATAATCACCGTAGAATGTTTCCCCAATGAAGTTATGAATCAATACTTCATCGTTGTGGTATTCCTTGGTATCTACATGGCGTATGACGTCGATGCTCGTGGGACAGATTGTGAAGTTGAGGTTTGCGATGCGGTTGTTGTTGGTGGTGGTAATGGTACTGTTGATGTTATTGATGGTGGTACTGGTTATGCTGTTGGTGCTACTGCTGGTGTTTGTAACCTTTGCACCATATTCTCCAAAGCCACTACCCGAGCGCGAAGCTCGTTGACTTCTTCTATTACACCGGGGTGATTGTCGGTTCGGACGAGCGGATAAATAAGATCTAGAATTTGGTGTAGTATGTAATCATGACGAGATACTCTGGAAATGAGAGAGAAAATGGTGTTTCGGACAGGTTCGCCGGTAAGTGCTTCAGGTTCATTGCCAAGAGGGCAATGTGGTGGATGAAAGGGATCGCCTTCTTCTTGTCTCCAATGGTTAAGTAGATTACGAACCCACCCCCAATTCATCCAGAATAGATGATGGTTAATTGGTTGATCCATTCCGATCACGCTGCTTTCGGAGCTCATGTGGAAATCCATATCGGCATAGCTGTCGGAATTCGAGGAACTCGAACTGGTTGAGGGATCCATCTTGTATGATCAGGGAAAGAATTTTTTTGGTATGAAATAGATTGTAGAATTTAGATTTGGTATTCTTCAATATATAATTTACATATGTATATATAATACCAAAATCCCATAAATTACGGAGGAATCTTTGAAAGATGTCAGTCAAAGTTCACAGTAACAGATATGCTAAGATAAAAATTCGTCTATACACTATTATGCAATAAATGTAGGAAAACGCGTCTAGACTTAAGAATGATAAGCAGGTAATTTCCTAAGGATGGTAAGTAGATGATTTCCGACTAAAAATGATAAGCAAAACTTTTGACATGCAGACACGGTCGAAGTCCAGACTCACTAATGCATCTTAACAACTATCAGTTAGACACACTAATGCAAGACCTGGTTCGCTAAGACCACCGCTCTGATACCAACTGAAAGGACCCGTTCATATACATTATAAACGATTCACAATAGTTGATTACATCGCGAGGTATTTGACCTCTATATGATACGTTTTACAAACATTGCATTCGTTTTTAAAAGACAAACTTTCTTTACATCAAAAATTGACGGCATGCATACCATTTCATATTACATCCAACTATAATTGACTTAATATTAATCTTGATGAACTCAACGACTCGAATGCAACGTCTTTCAAAGTATGTCTTGAATGACTCCAAGTAATATCCTTAAAATGAGCTAATGCACAGCGGAAGAATTCTTTAATACCTGAGAATGAACATGCTTTAAAGTGTCAACCAAAAGGTTGGTGAATTCATTAGTTTATCATAATCCATCATTTCCGTAATAGTAATAGACCACAAGATTTCAGTTTCTATAAATATCCGTACACTCGCAAGTGTATAAAAGTATTCTATAAGTTGTAGGCACCCGGTAACAAGCTTTAACATTCATGTTTTACCCTCTGAAGTACACCAGATCAGGTGTGTTTAAAATAACCTCGAAGTACTAAAGCATCCCATAGTCAGGATGGGGTTTGTCAGACCCAATAGATCTATCTTTAGGATTCGCGCCTACCGTACATAGACAAGTAGTTTAATGTTACCAAGCTAAGGGTATATTTCTGGTTTAAACCCACGTAGAATTAGTTTTAGTACTTGTGCCTATTTCGTAAAACTTTTATAAAAACAGCGCATGTATTCTCAGTCCCAAAAATATATATAAAAGGGAGCAAATAAAACTCACAATACTGTATTTCGTAGCAATTATGTATATGACGGCACTGAACAAGTGCAGTGTTTGTCTCGGATTCACGAACGTATCAATATTGTGATTCAATATTGCAGGAAAGTACGTAGACGCAACGAAAATGATAAACGTTAGGTTGACCTCACGAGCAATACCCTCGATCAATACCCATAACCTTCATAGTTATAACCCATAATTTCCTTAGCTCTATCCCATTTGAAAACTTATTTTGAAATCGTCTGAATATAACTCCGCCGTAGTATTTTATGTATACTAATAATATCTTGAAATAATACTAAGTAAATATATATATATATATATATGTAATTCGATTGAGAGAGTTTAGAGAAATATATTTTCAAGTTTCTATGAAATAATAAAACCTATTGAATTCTATTTATAATAGATTTTTGAATTATTAAAGTGAATTATTAAAGTATGAATTATTAAAGTGAATTATTAAAGTATGAATTATTAAAGTGAATTATTAAAGTATGAATTATTAAAGTGAATTATTAAAGTATGAATTATTAAAGTGAATTATTAAAGTATGAATTATTAAAGTTAAAGTAAAGTAAAAGTAAAGTAAAGGTAAAGTTAAAGTATAGTAAAAGTATAAAACTATGTACGTATAATACGCATATAAAAATATATATAATATTAATTTAAATCGTTATATATATATATATATATATATATATATATATATATATATATATATATATATATATATATTAATAAAATAAAATATAAATATCGTTATCTTTATCATACTGGTTAAGTAATGAGTTGTCAAAAAAAATAGATTTCTTAAATCACAGTGGACCTCATAACATAGGCCCGTAATCATATCATAATGTATCTGATAATTCAATCATTTGATATTATCTCTTAATTCTGTCGATAAATATATCGAAACAAATATGTTTATGTAAAGTATCATATATCTAATACTTTGTTAATGTTTTCAGTTAATATTATATATACATATCTATATACACATAATTGTTCGTGAATCGTCGAACACGGTCAAAGGGTAATTGATTACATGAATGTAGTTCCAAACTTTTTGAGATTCAACATTACAAATTCTGCTTATCGTGTCAGAAACATATAAAGGTTAAGTTTAAATTTGGTCGGAAATTTCCGGGTCGTCACAGTACCTACCCGTTAAAGAAATTTCGTCCCGAAATTTGATCGAGGTCGTCATGGCTAACTATAAAAATGTTTTCATGACGAATATGAGTTGATAAATAGAGTTTTATCATCATTGAGTAATATAGATAAAACAATTTGATTACGCGAAGAGTATAAGTGAAGCTATCGCAAGAGAGTGAAATGAGTAAACGTATATTCGTTTTAACCGATGACGTAGTTATGATTGATTTTCGGAATTCATGGGATTTAAAGAAAATCTTTGCAATAAGATTTGGTTCTTCGGAGATTAAGGAAATCAGGATCTTCTTTGATTAAATGCGATAATCTGTCTCGATTTCTCTGTCTGATATTTTACTATAATTCCACCCCCTTCGTTTCTTTATTTCCACAGCTCACACCTTCTAGTCTTTCTCCCCAATTCATACTTTAAAGCATTCGTTAATATGCTTCATCCAGTGTTGATTCTTGATATACTTTTAACTTTCATATCTGTCATTCTTCTTTTTCATCTACCACCGGAGGAAGTTATTTTCTTCTACCATTACCTTGGGGTTATTGAGTTTTTCATTCTCCCGTGTCTTTATATTGCTATACGCATTTATATACACGGTTTGTAATTTCGGGGTTGTTATCGGGCTTTATATTCTCCATTATATTTCAGAGCTTCATGCTTTCGTTTTCTCTTCCCGATCTTAAGTCAAGCGGATAATAGTCCAGAATTCGTAGATATGAATTTTTGGATGAACATAGTTAATGTTCCAAGAAGAAAATCGTAATGGCACGATCTTGATTTGGCAAATTACCAGAATATCCGAAAATATAGAGCTATCAAGATGATATGTTCTTAATATGTTTGAAAATTGGGTAGAATGTAAGAGTTGTGTAAACAGTACATGATGACGGTATGTTCTGTGAATCATCATGTTCCATTAGAAACTCAGCATGACTTATTGTAATATAATCACGTTGATCAAGTGTTATTATATTATACTAACTCATGCTTCAGTTCCCAACACTACTTCAAAAACATTCCTATTTTAAATTCAATTTTTTTTTTAAATTTAGAAACTAACACAGTTTCTTTTTATGTTGTAACGCAGATATTGTGAAGAGATAAAAGATATCGGATAAGAATAGTTGTGAAAATATCTTCAGGAATATCGAAGATATTATAATAAAAGATACGATAATATGGATGATGAAGAAGATTTGTCTGTGAAGGTTTAGAATAAGAAGTAAGGTGTTTGCTAACGATTTCAGTAGACACTGAATCATTTGGATCCTTTGAAGGCAGGTTTAGTCTTTGTGATTTGTCCACAGCCTCCTTCATGGTCTGCTCAATCCGTTTTCCAGTTTCAAACCTTTCTGACCTCCCGAAAGTCACTACACCCTATTAACGTTGTGCTGAAATTTCTGACCTACTCGCACTTAAACAGTCACCACGGTCAAACGAAGATGAGTTTGGTTCTGTAAATTGGTCAGACTCTAGGGGAATCATATACGGAACCATGGCCACTGGTCTCACCCCATTTCAGTTTGTATAGAGGTCGTGGCGACTTAAAGAAGTCAGCCCTTGTTTCAAACCCTAGTCTTGACTTAAAACTTACTTTATACTTTTTGTTTAATGATGAATGATGATGGTACTTAAGACCTAATTTACATACATTTAAACCTTTGGGAACGATTCACTGACTTATTAACTTTTGACTTAGGTTGAGGACCTTTCGGACCAATCACTTGCTTACTATTCCCGCGTATCGACTTTTACTACTTTCCACTGTGAGTTATAACATCCCTTTTTACTTTAACTATTTTGGGAACTGAGAATACATGTGCATTTTATGTTTTACATACTAGGCATGAGTACTTAAACTTTATATATGTGTGGGTTATACAACGGCATAAACTTTCCTCTTAGCTCGGTAACGTTTAGTCATTGGTCTTTGAACCGGTGAACGCGAATCTTAGATATGGATCCATAGGATTTGACATCCCCACTCGGGCTAGTAGTGCTAGCATTTACCGGGTGTTTAATACTTCGTAAACTTACGCACTCACCAAGTGTACTTTTAGGGGGTGTTATTTACGTTAATTTAGTTACCAAGTGCCCACGGTTGAACATATACTTTTCATACTGTTTTGAAATACTGAAATCTCGTGGCCTACCTTATGTTACTGTTATACTTAAACTATAGCTCACCAACCTTTGTGTTGACGTTTTTAAGCATGTTTTTCTCAGGTGCTTAAGGTTTGATTGCTTCCGCTGTAGTTGACATGCTTTGTAGACTCCCGCTGCGCTTATTAGAGATGTCTTCGCATGAAACGTTTATTTTGCATTCTAACTTTATTACTTTTGAACAATGAACTTGTAACGACCTATGGGTCACGTACTATTATTAATTGCTTCTATTCATAGAAGCATACTATCGGTTGTAAGACATTTGATGTTGGTTAAGACATCACCTTTTCTTATGAATGAAAACTTATTTTAAAACATCATACAGTGTTTGACCTTGTAATGATCCTGTTGTTAATGATCCGTACACGATGGTTTTGTACGGGGCATCACATAAATGACTGCACATATAATTGAAATTACTCTCCTACTTAGATGCTCAGTAAAGAATGAAGTATAAGATTAAACACTATGTATGAGAAACATGTTACAAAGTAAGAAACATGCACCTTCAGTATCAATGCCCATATAACCCGATGACAATGGCCTGCAGTTATGGTGTAAGGTCAATACAATTGGATTTACACTATGGGTAGCACTACCATCTGGCTCTGTTGTTACAACTGTTGATGCTGCATTGTTAGAAAAAAACATAAGTTCTAATTCATAAGTAATAATTTATAAAGAATATAGAATGTAAATAGTAGAATATCAATCAAAGTTTCAACAGAAAAATACCAATTAAAGATGTGGTCATCTCCTTAGAAGTATCTACAAGTGCAATAAATCTGGTGCGGCTTAAATCGTAAGTTTAAATCCATCAACAAAAAGATTGATGGCTGTGAACTCAAAGAAATAGATAAATATTCAGTCACGTCAACCTCAACCTGCCATCCCAAATTGATACCCTTACTGGTCAAGGTATTCTTGTTAAAACTTTACAATCTCAATGATGAATTGCAGATTAAACCGGAAACTAAAAATGGTGACAGAAGCATGGTTAAGGTAGAAATTTAACGACACAAAAAACAAATATCATGCCAAAATACTTACCAAATACCTCTTCACATTTGCTATGCTAATGAATGTTATACATGATGCAGCAAAGAAACGCACCTGATGCTATGACAACCTTACTTTTCATTACTCACACAATTCAATTCCCTTCACATCTTGACTTTGTATTTAAGAAGATAAATGAGCTTTCTTTTTCTATACTCGCTCTGTTAACCTACAAATTCACAATTTAAGGTAAATAACAGATAATTCTCGTAACATCAAATAATCAATTTCACATATTTCATATAAACAAATATACACATAATCAAAATATAAACTTTTAATCAAAAACTATATTGAAGATCAAATTTCAAATGAAATCAAAATATCCTGCAACTGATATAAAAAATATTCTTCATATAAGATAGAAAAGTTTTCTGTAAGTAAACAGAAACCAAGTAACAAAATTTTCCTGCAATTATTAAATTAACGGGAAAAAACTCTAAAAACTTAAACCTTTAATGAAGAATGATATTAAAAGAACCTACATTCAACTATTATCTGAATCATCAACCTTTATACATCGAATGAATGGTAGTAGCTGATGGCGGTGGTGACGGCGTTTATCAAGCGCTGATCGAAATATTCAATCGATTACAACTTAGCTACTAATCGGTGGTCATAACGACCATAACGATGATGGTGACAGAAACCCTAATATTTAGCCCATGAACTAAAAAAGTTATCCACAGGTGAGAAACCCTATTTTTGTTGTAAGATGAAGATGAAGATGAAGGTAGGTTTTCTAATGAGGTCTTTGATTTAAGGAAGATGGCGATGATGGTGCGGTTTGTTTTTGGGGAAGGGATGAATATTGAGGAGAAGGAATGAAGATTAGGGAGGAAGTGATGTTGGAGGGTTTTTAAGGGGGTAGGTGGGATGTCGTTTTTGCTAATTTCATGAAGGGAACGACCAAAATCCTGGTTGCATTTAGCATACAAGGGTAATATTCACAAACTCCTTCCATATCACAACTACTACATCAGCACCTAATATATGTATCAAAAGTCTAGCACAAGCATACAATAAGTGTTAGAAAATAGGGTTGTAAATTGATAATGTCGGATGGATTCTTGAATCGTGAAACACATTCCTAATTAAGTATTTCGACCCTACTTGCCTCGAGTTACACGAAATATTAATTGGGATAAGACAAGAACGCAATTTGACTCTAGGCAAGAAGAGATCAAATTATAGTATTAGTAAGAATGTAAATGTTTCTGTATATATATTCTTATAAAAGCAAAACTCATATCTCATATATATAAGAAATGAAAGGGTGCAATGAAAGGTAGCAACCTTTCAACAAAAAGAGGCAACCTTTCAACGAAAAGAGGAAACTTTTCGTTAACACCTAATGGAAAATGGTGGAATTTTGAACCTTTTCAATACCACAATTTCCATGCCAGTATTAAGTTAACTCTTACAGGCATGTACTCCACACACTCCAAACCCATTACTAAGTATAACTTGATTACCCTTGCTCTTAAGTAAATCTCAATTAACTAAAATGTTTGTTGATAACACAAAAATCACCAACAATTCCCCCAATTTTAGTGTAATCCTTGATTTACTAAATGACATCAATAAACAGACAAACCAATGCATAAATGAAAATGTTTCAGAAATTATATTTTCATCTTAGTATATTACATCATCCAGAATTCGAGAATCGGGGTGTTTCAGAAATTAAACCCTTCAACCCATATGAAAACGAGAGAGTAATACACACATCAGTTTCTTACATTCGTCTAATACTAACTTGACACTATTATAAACCATGTGTCCCAATCCTTCAGTGAACATATCGGCAGCCTAAGTCCAAAGCTCCTTGAAGCGGCAAAAC
This sequence comes from Rutidosis leptorrhynchoides, assembly GCF_046630445.1. Taxonomy (NCBI): domain Eukaryota; kingdom Viridiplantae; phylum Streptophyta; class Magnoliopsida; order Asterales; family Asteraceae; genus Rutidosis; species Rutidosis leptorrhynchoides. Next base: position 316,281,631 of record NC_092342.1, read on the forward strand.
TTCATGTTCACATAGGTAGTTCTTTTACATCTTGCACCTGCATTTGCAATTCTTCAAAAGAACTATTAAGAAGTTAAACTTCAACCTACCTCAACTTACGAGTCTAAACACATACTTTGGGATCATAATATTTATGTGTTTCGATCTTCAGAAAGTAAGCTTTCCACATTGAAATTCAGCTTCTAGCGTTTTACTAGAAGGGAATTGGGTGTCTCACTTTAGAAGATTTTGGTGGACTTCAATCCCACATCATTAGCCAACTTGTGCGCACTTAAGTCTCGGGCTAATTCTTTTATAAAGTGATTTACTCAAACTTTGTTACGACTCAACAAAATTTACATATATCACTCCATTTGTGATCAACTCACGAAACATAGTATGTCTAAGGCATAAGTATCTCGATTTTCCCTTGTACATTTGACTATATGCCTTAGCCAACGAATATCCCATAATTAGGAATCTAAATAGACATTACTCTCATCCCTTTCGACTTCAATCAATTTCTTTTGAAATCCTTATATCCAAGGACATCCTAAATTCTTATGACCATAAGAAACTCGCAATTAATTAAGCCAATTGATTGATCAGTCATTGCACATGTCTACTTTCCACAACTCACCAATGTAAACTTATAATTTGTATACCCTTGATAATGAATCCTTATTATCCTTTCAATAATTACCATTACATTAGATGGTAAGATTAAAATTATAAACAAATCTTTGTCAATCAACTTCTAGAACCAAGAAGTAATGACAATAAGTTTATAATGTCAGTAATCTCAACATTAACCTTTTGATCCATGATACCTCATCTATACCAAGTGTAAAAACCAACAACTTGTAGATGTATATCCTTTGATAAATAGTAAACTCAACATAATTTAATATGCCTTAAGGATTCACATTGTGAATTAAATCATAGTCCATGGTTGACTTTTACAAGTACTAAAGTACTTAAGCCCTATCACAATGAAAATCACTAGACCATGCTTAGTCTTTCTAACACCATGCTATATTGATCACTTGATGTAATCACATACATCATACCACCAATTTCCAAAGCATACCGGTATTTGAAACAATTAACCAATATCTAATCCTTATTCCATATTAAAACATATTAGTTTCACTTCACTAACTTGTATCATTTTGATAATTTATCAAATGGATTGTGGACATACCTCACTAATGAATAAAGAGTTCAGGGTCATTTTATTTTAATCGGTAACAAAACAGTCACATCCTAGCCATACAAGATTGTTTCGTAACCTTTCCAACGGATTAACACCACCCGTCAAATAACCTAACAATGGCTACCAATTAAACCATGGTCTTACCAATAATCATAAGTTTAACAACTCATAAGAAGTGTCCAGAAGTGTCCATGTCAACATAAAAAGAAATCTTCATCTATCAGAACAGTTAAAGATATCCATAAACTTTGATTGTTAAACATCTTTATGTGCAAAACAATATTGCACATGACCATGATATCAAGAAAGGGTTTGTAGTTGGTTTAAAAGTCAACCATTACCAAGATTAGAAAGTATAAATTACTACTGTGCCCATATACAGTTACCAATTAAAATTATGGCCAACCACCCAAAGTCAGTAACTCATCATTTTGTCAAAATGATAACAAGTAATTCGTATGTGAAGAAATGAAGAAAGAATCACATAACATCTCAATGTTTAATGATTACCATATATAACTTTAAATATAAAATATCTCATATTAATAAAATAGTGATGTATAAGGACAGTTTGTCATCATTCAATATCTAATTAAATTAATATTTGGGTTAATATACCGATAAGCGGTTATCCCTTGGCCCAATCGAATCAACAGTTAAACCCATTCAATTTTAGAATCTCATGCAAGTCTAAAATTAATAATTTGTTATAATATAGTCAACATATGAAATAGTAATGTTGAAAAATGTGGATGATCAATAATTGTTGGCTAGTGAATTTTCTTGTATAAATATATGGTGAATGTAAGAAAGAAACTTGCACCTTTCTTAATAAAAATTCTTCTCTCTCTCTTTTACTCCCTACTAATTCTATAAGTTAACAATAATAATTACAAGTTAAAAGACCACTAATGATTGTTAACGACAACCAAATTATAACACGTTATCAGCACGAAGTGCTCCGTATAATCAAGGTTTATCTAAGCAAGCACAAGTCACTAATCAATGTAATAATAATAATAAAAATTTCTTTAACGATATCTTCTATTATTTATTAGTAAGGTAAATATTATTATCATCATAACTAACATTTATATTTATGTTATTTAAGTTATATATGGTCGGTTATACCGCCTTAATTATATTTCTGTAATCTAACTATTATTAACTTCACTAACATTTATATTTATGTTATATATAGTCGGTTATACCGCCTGAATTATATTTCTGTAATCTAACTATCATTAACTTCACTAACATTTATATTTATGTTATATATGGTCGGTTATACCGCCTGAATTATATTTCTATAATCTAACTCTTATTAACTTCACTAACATTTATATTTATGTTATATAACATTTATGATTACTTATGCAATTAATCATTATTTATTTCATGCATACTAATGTTTATTCTTAAATTTATTATTTATGCATAATATGTTTATTCTCTTAATCTTCGTATTTATACTAAATATATTTTATAGTAATCATATTTATACTAATAAAATTCTTTTATTAAAATGATTATTAATATAACGAGTACATAACATTCGTTAACGTCAACTAACGACGTTACAACGGTCATATATACATAACGGTTGTTAACGTCAACTGATGACATTACAACGACTATATTTTTCAAATATAAAATAAACATCTCCGTTTTCACATTTTTACAAATCAATCTTCATTTTATCATATTACTACTCTCAAAAAGTTTTTGTAAAGATGATTCACACAAGGATGATTTTTCCTATTGTATTGGTCATATTAACTATCATCATTGTTGCTAATATACCACCGGGTGAACCTATATTCTATCTTGCCCTTGCGGTTTTATTATTTGTAATCAAACCATTATTCTGTTGTTTGCTACTTATGAATTTAAAATGATTCTAATTTCATTTTATTATTTGTCTATGAATAGAAGTTGATTATGATTATTGTAACATCCTCCCAATAGGGTCTAGAAGAAACGTTACTAATATCAAATAAACCAACATATTATAATACGAGAAACAATACTAAATGAGAAAATTTAACTTTATTGAGTACGCAGCGGAAAATGAAATGTCGTTACAATAATGGAAATAATGATAAAGTAATTGTTCATATGCAGAAGTAATAAATGCGATATCTCTTGATCCTAAGTCCAAGTAGCATCACATAAGTAGTAGATAAGAAAGCTTGAATCAAATAGCACCTGAGACAAAACATGCTAAAGAGTAAACCAAAAAGGTTGAGTGAAGTTCATAGGTTTAACAAAAGTAGTTATCGTTGTTTTAGACCACAAGATTTAGTTGGTAACGTTGATCTCCCGCAGGATCAAAAAGTTATGTCAGTGCGTGATATTTAGACTAAACGTTCAAGTTTGCCCCATGACAAGTTGTGTCTGTCCTTGTCGGTTTAATTTCATTATCAAGTAATACAAAGACTTAGTCAAATGTATCGGGGACGTTACTCCCGATAGACCTACCCCCAATAATTAAGCATGCAGCAGCAATTAAAAATATCACTGTAGGGACTTAGTCGGACATAGCCGGGTATAGCATAGTTTAACAGTTTGGTACTTGTGTCTAAATTGTAAAAAGTAAAAACAGCATGTATCTCACCCCAAGTAAAGTAAGTAAGTTTGCTAGCAATAAAGAGTGGGGCTATGAATTCACCTTAGTAAGTAGAGAGAGAGTTATTCCTCGGAATAAAGAGTTGAACGAGTGAGCAAGAAAGTCAACCTATTGACATTTAAGAGTAGTTAAGTGTTTTGCCCATGTTTAAGTTTAAGTATGTGTTTAAGTATAGTTTGTTTTACTAAGTTTCTATTCCTAGTACGTTACTATTTTTATAAAGTTTCCATTTTTAGAAAGTTTCTTATTTTACTAAGCTTCTATGACTAGAGAGTTTCTACTTTTATGAGTGTTTTCCATTTTAGGATACTTGCCGTATTAGATAAGCTACCAATCACCCCTTTCTCTTCGAATGGCTAATTTAGATCTAGGGGCTTGAGCCATAGGACCCTTTAAATCGGAAATCCAAACCCTCTGCCTAGAATCTCGTAGAAACCATTCGTCAAGAAAGTTTGAAGATCTATACATCTCTAATACATATCCCAAAATGTTTTTGTGCTACAATATAAGTAGTAGGTTATAGGTGCTAGTAATAGTAATAGTGTATACATGTTAAGTACTAGTATAAGTAGTATTAGGGTTTAAGGTTTTAATATGTATATGTATATATAATTCGTATATATATGTATATATATATATAAAAATATATTTTTTTTACATGTATATATGTATATATAAATCTAGGTGTGTTTATGTATATACTTATGAATAACAAGTTTATAATATGAATATGAATTAACAAAGATTAAAGTTTATGTAAATAGTTTAGGGTTTATGTTATACCTTTGAAGATTCAAGATAATTAACAAAGAAAATATGAACACGATGAAGATGGAAGATCAAAGCCTTGAAAATCTTCAAGAATTCCTTGAAGATTCTTGAAGAATACGAAGAACAAGCTTGAAGATTCGAATACCACCAGAGAGGGAAAGAGAGAGATTGTTTTTAGAGAGGATTTTGGTGTGATTTGTGAATGAGAAACTAGGAGTCTAGGAGTGTTTATATAGTGCAAGTGTTAGAGTGTTAGTCAACATAAGGATGTTCTAATTAATGATTTTATTTTGTTTTATAATTTTTAGTCAACAAAAGGTGGTACTAGTTTATAATTAGTCAACATAAGGATGTACTAGTTTATACTTTATTTTTAATCAACATAAGGATGTAATTGTTTAAGATTCTTTAGTCTCATTATTATTACTATTATTATTATTATTATTATTATTATTATTATTATTATTATTATTTTTACATTTACTACATGATAAGTATTATTTTCTTTTTACTAATTTATGACTTGTATTTATTTTTATTTAGTTCCCAATTGTTTTATTATTTATATAAATGTCACTTTTTATTTATTACTTATAGATTAATAGTTATAAATAATATTACTGAAATGCATAAATTTTAATTAGCAGTGAGTGTCGAATAAAAGATTATTATTTGGTCAACGTTAAATTGATTGTGTATATAACAACCCTTAAATAATTAATACGTATAGTCAGACAGTAAACCCTAGGGTCATTTCAGTAATTTCAGAAGTCAAAAAGTGAGGGTTGTTATAATTATGATTTATGTTGTTCATCTTTTTGATAATAGAAAATGTCGAATTTGAAAAGGCTTAAATTTTCTCCTTTAGAATCAAGTAGGAACAACTACTTAACATGGGTTATGAATGTAGAAAAACATCTCGAATCAATCGGTATTTTAGAAACCCTGAATGAAAATAACAATTGTTCTGAACAAGAGAAAGCAATAGCAAGTATTTTTCTTAGCAAACATATTGACGAGTCCTTAGAATCTACATATTATATGATCGAAGATCCAAGTGTATTATGTAAAATACTCAAAGATAGATACGATATTAATTATCAAGAAATAACGGTGATCCATGAAAGAATAAAATTGAAGATGTTAGTAGACGCTCTTATAAGAATCCCGAAGATTCCTATTAATGATCTGGTAACGTGGATCACCAGTCTAGTATTTCTTAAATACATGAACATCTTGTTTAGCTCTACAAATAAGTCCCAAAAAGAAAAGAAAACGAGAGTGAATATGTTGAAAAATCTTAATTAAGTAAACCCTGAGCTACCTTCAGACTTAAATGACCAGAATTTTCTAAGATGCCTAGCTTGTTATGTATCACTCCTAAGTAAATGATTTCAGACCATAATATATATATATATATATATATATATATATATATATATATATATATATATATATATATATATATATATATATATATATATATATATGTTTATTAGGTGTTATCTTTTATGTACTTCGGATTGTAACTTGTTTGCAGGTAATATAATTTGATTATCTGGCTGAAATATTACTCATTATTTGTTTATCTTATTTGAAGTTTTAGTATGAATCTTGATGAAATACATCATCAATTAAATGATAAAGACCTATGTATTGTAGATAGTGGTAACATACACACTATGATCAAATCTAAGAAATATTTCATTGATTTAAATCAAATGAAGGAATTATAAATACTATATTAGATCTTGCAAACTTGATATAAGGAACGGAAAAGGCAACAAAAAAAATTCATATTACTAAATGGTACAAATTTTCTGATAAAACAATGCCTTGTTTTCTCAAAATCAAAGAGAAATTGATTAAGTTTTTTCTGATATATATATATATATATATATATATATATATATATATATATATATATATATATATATATCATAATGGATATGATTATCAATAAATGATAACAGATAATGAGAAATATCTATGTAGCACCGAAAAGCGCATATGATGAAAAGCGCAGCGCATATGATTAAAAGCGCGTATGATAAAAAGCGCATATGATGAAAAGCGCAGCGCATATGATTAAAAACACATATAAAGCGCAGCGCATATGATTAAAAGCACATATGATAAAAAGCGCATATGATTAAAAGCGCATATGATGAAAAGCGCAGCGCATATAATTAAAAGCACATATAATGAAAAGTGCATATGATGAAAAGCGCAGCGCATATGATAAAAAGCGCATATGATGAAAGGCGCATATGATGAAAAGCGCAACGCATATGATTAAAAGTGCATATGATGAAAAGCGCGGCGCATATGATAAAAAGCGCATATGATGAAAAGCGCATATGATGAAAAGCGCAGCGCATATGATTAAAAGCGCATATGATGAAAAACGCATATGGTGATTAATAAAAAAGCACATATGGTGATTAATGAAAAGCACATATGGTGATTAATGAAAATCGCATATGGTGATTAATGAAAAGCGCATATGGTGATTAATGAAAAGCACATATGGTGATTAATGAAAAGCACATATGGTGATTAATGAAAAGCACATTGAGAAAGAATCACCAATGTTTCTTGAAAGAATTCAAGGGGATATATATGGACCAATTCATCCATCATGTGGACCATTTTGATATTTCATGGTTCTAATAGACGCATCTAGCGGATGGTCTCATGTTTGTGTGTTATCAAGCCGTAATATGACATTTTCAAAGTTTCTTGCACAAATTATTAAATTGAGAACACATTATTCTGATTACACCATTAAAAAGGATGAGACTTGATAATGCTGGTAAGTTAACATCTCAAGCATTTAATGATTATTATATGTCTACAGGGATTGTTGTTGAACATCCAGTTGCTCATGTGCATACACAAAATTGGTTTAGCTGAATCAATAGATAAACGCTTGCAGCTAATAACTACACAATTGGTAATGAGTACAAAACTCTCAATATTTATATGGGGACATGTAAATTTACATGATGCGACATTAATTCGCATTAAACCAAGTGCAAGTCATAAATATTCTCCATTACCAACTTAATTTTGATAGAGAGCCAAATATTTTCCATCTTAGAACATTTGGTTGTTCAGTGTATTTTTAATTGCACCACCACAACAAATGGTTCCTCAAAGAAGGATTGAAATATATGTTGGATATGAAACATCTTCAATCATGAGATATATTGAATCCATGATGGGTGATGTTTTTACAGCACATTTTGCTGATTGTCATTATAATGAAAAATTGTTCCCTATATTAGGGGGAGAAATGAAAAATAAAGAAAAAGATGTTTCATGATGTGAACATCAATTAAGGTATCTTGATACTCGCACAAAAGAATAAGAAACAAAAATTCAAAAAAAAAAAAATTAAAATTAAAAATAATGCATATGCAAGAACTTGCGAATAAATTACTGTAGTGACCCGAACTTTTCTATGTTTATATATATTAATTGAGATTGATATTTACATGATTAAATGTTTCCAACATGTTAAGCAATCAAACTTGTTAAGACTTGATTAATTGAAATATGTTTCATATAGACAATTGACCACCCAAGTTGATCGGTGATTCACGAACGTTAAAACTTGTAAAAACTATATGATGACATATATATGGATATATATATATAGTTAACATGATACTATGATAAGAAAACATATCATAAAGTATATTAACAATGAACTACATATGTAAAAACAAGACTACTAACTTAATGATTTTTAAACGAGACATATATGTAACGATTATCGTTGTAAAGACATTTAATGTATATATATCATATTAAGAGATATTTATACATGATAATATCATGATAATATAATAATTTAAAATCTCATTTGATATTATAAACATTGAGTTAACAACATTTAACAAGATCGTTAACCTAAAGGTTTCAAAACAACACTTACATGTAACGACTAACGATGACTTAACGACTCAGTTAAAATGTATATACATGTAGTGTTTTAATATGTATTTATACACTTTTGAAAGACTTCAATACACTTATCAAAATACTTCTACTTAACAAAAATGCTTACAATTACATCCTCGTTCAGTTTCATCAACAATTCTACTCGTATGCACCCGTATTCGTACTCGTACAATACACAGCTTTTAGATGTATGTACTATTGGTATATACACTCCAATGATCAGCTCTTAGCAGCCCATGTGAGTCACCTAACACATGTGGGAACCATCATTTGGCAACTAGCATGAAATATCTCATAAAATTACAAAAATATGAGTAATCATTCATGACTTATTTACATGAAAACAAAATTACATATCCTTTATATCTAATCCATACACCAACGACCAAAAACACCTACAAACACTTTCATTCTTCAATTTTCTTCATCTAATTGATCTCTCTCAAGTTCTATCTTCAAGTTCTAAGTGTTCTTCATAAATTCCAAAAGTTCTAGTTTCATAAAATCAAGAATACTTTCAAGTTTGCTAGCTCACTTCCAATCTTGTAAGGTGATTATCCAACCTCAAGAAATCTTTGTTTCTTACAGTAGGTTATCATTCTAATACAAGGTAATAATCATATTCAAACTTTGGTTCAATTTCTATAACTATAACAATCTTATTTCAAGTGATGATCTTACTTGAACTTGTTTTCGTGTCATGATTCTGCTTCAAGAACTTCGAGCCATCCAAGGATCCATTGAAGCTAGATCCATTTTTCTCTTTTCCAGTAGGTTTATCCAAGGAAATTAAGGTAGTAATGATGTTCATAACATCATTCGATTCATACATATAAAGCTATCTTATTCGAAGGTTTAAACTTGTAATCACTAGAACATAGTTTAGTTAATTCTAAACTTGTTCGCAAACAAAAGTTAATCCTTCTAACTTGACTTTTAAAATCAACTAAACACATGTTCTATATCTATATGATATGCTAACTTAATGATTTAAAACCTGGAAACACGAAAAACACCGTAAAACCGGATTTACGCCGTCGTAGTAACACCGCGGGCTGTTTTGGGTTAGTTAATTAAAAACTATGATAAAATTTGATTTAAAAGTTGTTATTCTGAGAAAATGATTTTTATTATGAACATGAAACTATATCCAAAAATTATGGTTAAACTCAAAGTGGAAGTATGTTTTCTAAAATGGTCATCTAGACGTCGTTCTTTCGACTGAAATGACTACCTTTACAAAAATGACTTGTAACTTATTTTTCCGACTATAAACCTATACTTTTTCTGTTTAGATTCATAAAATAGAGTTCAATATGAAATCATAGCAATTTGATTCACTCAAAACGGATTTAAAATGAAGAAGTTATGGGTAAAACAAGATTGGATAATTTTTCTCATTTTAGCTACGTGAAAAATTGGTAACAAATCTATTCCAACCATAACTTAATCAACTTGTATTGTATATTATGTAATCTTGAGATACCATAGACACGTATACAATGTTTCGACCTATCATGTCGACACATCTATATATATTTCGGAACAACCATAGACACTCTATATGTGAATGTTGGAGTTAGCTATACAGGGTTGAGGTTGATTCCAAAATATATATAGTTTGAGTTGTGATCAATACTGAGATACGTATACACTGGGTCGTGGATTGATTCAAGATAATATTTATCGATTTATTTCTGTACATCTAACTGTGGACAACTAGTTATAGGTTACTAACGAGGACAGCTGACTTAATAAACTTAAAACATCAAAATATATTAAAAGTGTTGTAAATATATTTTGAACATACTTTAATATATATGTATATATTGTTATAGGTTCGTGAATCAACAGTGGCCAAGTCTTACTTCCCGACGAAGTAAAAATCTGTGAAAGTGAGTTATAGTCCCACTTTTAAAATCTAATATTTTTGGGATGAGAATACATGCAGGTTTTATAAATGATTTACAAAATAGACACAAGTACGTGAAATTACATTCTATGGTTGAATTATCAAAATCGAATATGCCCCTTTTTATTAAGTCTGGTAATCTAAGAATTAGGGAACAGACACCCTAATTGACGCGAATCCTAAAGATAGATCTATTGGGCCTAACAAACCCCATCCAAAGTACCGGATGCTTTAGTACTTCAAAATTTATATCATATCCGAAGGGTGTCCCGGAATGATGGGGATATTCTTATATATGCATCTTGTTAATGTCGGTTACCAGGTGTTCACCATATGAATGATTTTTATCTCTATCTATGGGATGTGTATTGAAATATGAAATCTTGTGGTCTATTATTATGATTTGATATATATAGGTTAAACCTATAACTCACCAACATTTTTGTTGACGTTTAAAGCATGTTTATTCTCAGGTGAATATTAAGAGCTTCCGCTGTTGCATACTAAAATAAGGACAAGATTTGGAGTCCATGTTTGTATGATATTGTGTAAAAACTGCATTCAAGAAACTGATTTCGATGTAACATATTTGTATTGTAAACCATTATGTAATGGTCGTGTGTAAACAGGATATTTTAGATTATCATTATTTGATAATCTACGTAAAGCTTTTTAAACCTTTATTTATGAAATAAAGGTTATGGTTTGTTTTAAAAATGAATGCAGTCTTTGAAAAACGTCTCATATAGAGGTCAAAACCTCGCAACGAAATCAATTAATATGGAACGTTTTTAATCAATAAGAACGGGACATTTCAGTTGGTATCCGAGCGTTGGTCTTAGAGAACCAGAAAATTTGCATTAGTGTGTCTTATCGAGTTTGTTAGGATGCATTAGTGAGTCTGGACTTCGACCGTGTTTTCTTTAAAAATGATTGCTTAACATTTTTGTTGGAAACTATATATTTTTAACATATGAATATTATGTGATATATTAATCTCTTAACGTGTTTGATATTATGTGATAGATGTCTACCTCTAGAACAAGTCCCATTGACTCACCTAATAATAATGAAGAGTCAAATGTAAATTGGAATGATTTGTGGACTGATTCACAAGTTCCCGAAGAGGAACCGGAAGAAGAGTCGGAACCGGAAGAAGAATCGGAACCGGAAGAAGAATCGGAACCGGATGAAGAAATAGAACCGGTGGGGGAAATAATAAAACGGTTAAGTAAAAGAAAATCCTCAACCAACCGACCAAAGTTAATTATGGTCAATGGTGTTTCCGCCAAGGAAGCAAAATATTGGGAGGATTACCAATTCTCCGATGAATCGGATTCCGACGAGAATTCCGATGATGTTATAGAAATTACCCCAACTGAATTTAAAAAGGCAAAAGAAAATAATAAGGGAAAGGGCATAAAAATAGAGAAATCTAATTCCAACCCCGATGAACTTTATATGTATCGTCAACCCCCGAAGTCCTTAAGTTGTAACAATGACCCGGGAACCTCTAAACCACCAGGTTTTTCTAAACCAATGTGGACAACGACGGCTCGTATTAGGGGAACATCATATATCCCTAGAAACTTGGCAAAACAAACCAAAACCGAAGAAGAAGAAACGAGCGAGTCGGAATAAGATAGTTGTATTCGTGTGGTGTAATATATGTAATATAGTGTTCTTATGCTTTATGATATATGTAAAAATTGCTTGTATTAATAAGTATTTTTTTTATGAAACTAACTCTTGTCTATTTTACAGTTTAAAAACACAAAATGGATAGACAACCCAATATTTTAAGAGACCTACCCGGAGACATGATTGATGAAATCTTGTCTAGAGTCGGCCAGAATTCTTCGGCACAACTATTTAAGGCGAGATCAGTTTGTAAGACATTCGAAGAACGTTCCAAGAATGTCTTGGTTTATAAGAGACTTTCGTTTGAAAGATGGGGGATATCACATTGGGAAACCCATAAGTTACGATGTGTTTACTTTGACGCATATATTGCGGGGAACCCAAATGCTATTTTACGCAACGGGTTAAGAAATTATTTTGACTCAATATATCCGAATATTGGACTTCGTGATTTAGAAAAAGCGGCTAACATGCAACATAAAGAAGCATGTTATGCTTACGGATTAGTAATGTTCGCTTCTCACCAAAGTGAGAACAAGAACATCGGGCTACAACTATTAAACAAAACGTTTCCACAAGTGACGGAGTCGGTAATTGGGGTAAGAAATGAGGTTTTTAGATTATTACGGGACTGTTGGACATTACGTAACCCTCGTCCCTTTGATGACGTTACAACACGCTGTCTTATCAACGGCCATAACGGTTATGTTGCACAAGACCAAGGATGGGAAGTAGTCCTAGTAAAACCAGAATGCATGACTTGTTTCTGGACGTATGAATTACGTGTCTTTATTGCCTTTGCCGAACGACTTGTGTACTAGCTAGAATTGTCTTCACAACTATCTTGTATCAAAGTTATTGTGTGCTATATTTCATGCTTTATGTAAAATAAGCGGTATTGTAAGTTTGTAAAATATTGTATAAAAGTTTGAACGCGAAATATTATTACAATCAGTTTTTCATATAGAATTGTAGTAGTTGAATTGTATATTAGCTACTAAGTATGAACTTAACGGGTAGGTACTACCCGAATTTAAACTTATAAAACGCTAATATGAAGAAAAAGCTTTTATAAATGAGTTCATATTATGCTACGAAATACTATTAACTACTCTTAATATTCTGTATGATTAACTTGTTCCATTTAACTATTTTGAAGGAAATGGCACCGACTACTCGACACACCGTGAATATGAATGAAGAGGAATTCCGTACTTTTCTAGCTTCAAACATAGCCGCAGTACAGGCTGCGCTACATACCAACAATAACCTTGGATCTAGCAGTACAGGAAATCGTGTAGGATGCACCTACAAAGAATTCACTGCCTGCAAACCTTTGGAATTTGATGGAACCGAAGGACCGATCGGATTGAAACGGTGGACCGAGAAGGTTGAATCGGTGTTTGCCATAAGTAAGTGTACTGAAGAGGACAAAGTGAAGTACGCTACGCATACCTTCACAGGTTCTGCGTTAACATGGTGGAATACCTATCTAGAGCAAGTGGGACAAGATGATGCGTACGCACTACCGTGGTCAGCATTCAAGCACTTGATGAACGAGAAGTACCGTCCCAGAACCGAGGTCAATAAGCTCAAGACAGAACTTAGAGGGTTACGAACCCAAGGATTTGATATTACCACGTACGAAAGACGATTCACAGAATTGTGCCTATTGTGTCCGGGAGCATTCGAAGATGAGGAAGAGAAGATCGACGCGTTTGTGAAAGGATTACCGGAAAGAATCCAAGAAGATATAAGTTCACACGAGCCCGCCTCCATACAACAGGCATGTAGAATGGCTCACAAACTAGTGAACCAGATTGAAGAAAGAATTAAAGAACAGACTGCTGAAGAGGCCAATGTGAAGCAAGTCAAAAGAAAGTGGGAGGAAAACGGTGATAAGAATCACCAATACAACAACAACAGTAATTACAACAATAATCGCAACAATTATCCCAACAATCGCAACATCAATCGCAACTACAACAAACGGCCCAACAACAACAACAACAACAACAACAGCAACTACAACAATCATCCCAACAACAATAATAACCGCAACAACAACAACAATCAGAAGCAGCTATGCCAAAGGTGTGAAAAGAATCACTTGGGGTTCTGCACCAAATTTTGCAACAAGTGTAAAAGAAATGGTCATAGCGCGGCGAAGTGTGAGGTCTACGGACCAGGGGCTAATAGAACGAAAGGAACAAATGGTGTCGGAACGAGTAATGGCGGAGCAAGTAGTGTCGGAGCAAGTTATGCCAATGTAGTTTGTTATAAATGTGGAAAACCAGGCCACATTATTAGAAATTGCCCGAACCAGGAGAACACGAATGGACAAGGCCGTGGAAGAGTTTTCAATATTAATGCGATAGAGGCACAGGAAGACCCGGAGCTTGTTACGGGTACGTTTCTTATTGACAATAAATCTGCTTACGTTTTATTTGATTCGGGTGCGGATAGAAGCTATATGAGTAGAGATTTTTGTGCTAAATTAAGTTGTCCATTGACGCCTTTGGATAGTAAATTTTTACTCGAATTAGCAAATGGTAAATTAATTTCAGCAGATAATATATGTCGGAATCGAGAAATTAAACTGGTTAGCGAAACATTTAAGATTGATTTGATACCAGTAGAGTTAGGGAGTTTTGATGTGATAATCGGTATGGACTGGTTGAAAGAAGTGAAAGCGGAGATCGTTTGTTACAAAAATGCAATTCGCATTATACGAGAAAAAGGAAAACCCTTAATGGTGTACGGAGAAAAGGGCAACACGAAGCTACATCTTATTAGTAATTTGAAGGCACAAAAACTAATAAGAAAAGGTTGCTATGCTGTTCTAGCACACGTCGAGAAAGTACAAACTGAAGAAAAGAGCATAAATGATGTTCCCATTGCAAAAGAATTTCCCGATGTATTTCCGAAAGAATTACCGGGATTACCCCCACATCGATCCGTTGAATTTCAAATAGATCTTGTACCAAGAGCTGCACCAATAGCTCGTGCTCCTTACAGACTCGCACCCAGCGAGATGAAAGAACTGCAAAGCCAATTACAAGAACTTTTAGAGCGTGGTTTCATTCGACCAAGCACATCACCGTGGGGAGCTCCTGTTTTGTTTGTCAAGAAGAAAGATGGTACATTCAGGTTGTGTATCGACTACCGAGAGTTGAACAAACTTACCATCAAGAACCGCTACCCACTACCGAGAATCGACGACTTATTTGATCAACTACAAGGCTCGTCTGTTTATTCAAAGATTGACTTACGTTCCGGGTATCATCAAATGCGGGTGAAAGAAGATGATATTCCAAAGACTGCTTTCAGAACACGTTACGGTCATTACGAGTTTATGGTCATGCCGTTTGGTTTAACTAATGCACCAGCTGTGTTCATGGACCTTATGAACCGAGTGTGTGGACCATACCTTGACAAGTTTGTCATTGTTTTCATTGATGACATACTTATTTACTCAAAGAATGACCAAGAACACGGTGAACATTTGAGAAAGGTGTTAGAAGTATTGAGGAAGGAAGAATTGTACGCTAAGTTTTCAAAGTGTGCATTTTGGTTGGAAGAAGTTCAATTCCTCGGTCACATAGTGAACAAAGAAGGTATTAAGGTGGATCCGGCAAAGATAGAAACTGTTGAAAAGTGGGAAACCCCGAAAACTCCGAAACACATACGCCAGTTTTTAGGACTAGATGGTTACTACAGAAGGTTCATCCAAGACTTTTCCAGAATAGCAAAACCCTTGACTGCATTAACGCATAAAGGGAAGAAATTTGAATGGAATGATGAACAAGAGAAAGCGTTTCAGTTATTGAAGAAAAAGCTAACTACGGCACCTATATTGTCATTGCCTGAAGGGAATGATGATTTTGTGATTTATTGTGATGCATCAAAGCAAGGTCTCGGTTGTGTATTAATGCAACGAACGAAGGTGATTGCTTATGCGTCTAGACAATTGAAGATTCATGAACAAAATTATACGACGCATGATTTGGAATTAGGCGCGGTTGTTTTTGCATTAAAGACTTGGAGGCACTACTTATATGGGGTCAAAAGTATTATATATACCGACCACAAAAGTCTTCAACACATATTTAATCAGAAACAACTGAATATGAGGCAGCGTAGGTGGATTGAATTATTGAATGATTACGACTTTGAGATTCGTTA
The DNA here is from genome assembly GCF_046630445.1 of Rutidosis leptorrhynchoides. Lineage (NCBI taxonomy): Eukaryota > Viridiplantae > Streptophyta > Magnoliopsida > Asterales > Asteraceae > Rutidosis > Rutidosis leptorrhynchoides. The sequence continues at coordinate 316,297,933 of NC_092342.1, forward strand.
CCACCCGGGGAAGGCAAATGTGGTAGCCGATGCCTTGAGCAGGAAGGACAGAGAACCCATTCGAGTAAAATCTATGAATATAATGATTCATAATAACATTACTACTCAAATAAAGGAGGCGCAACAAGGAGTTTTAAAAGAGGGAAATTTAAAGGATGAAATACCCAAAGGATCGGAGAAGCATCTTAATATTCGGGAAGACGGAACCCGGTATAGGGCTGAAAGGATTTGGGTACCAAAATTTGGAGATATGAGAGAAATGGTACTTAGAGAAGCTCATAAAACCAGATACTCAATACATCCTGGAACGGGGAAGATGTACAAGGATCTCAAGAAACATTTTTGGTGGCCGGGTATGAAAGCCGATGTTGCTAAATACGTAGGAGAATGTTTGACGTGTTCTAAGGTCAAAGCTGAGCATCAGAAACCATCAGGTCTACTTCAACAACCCGAAATCCCGGAATGGAAATGGGAAAACATTACCATGGATTTCATCACTAAATTGCCAAGGACTGCAAGTGGTTTTGATACTATTTGGGTAATAGTTGATCGTCTCACCAAATCAGCACACTTCCTACCAATAAGAGAAGATGACAAGATGGAGAAGTTAGCACGACTGTATTTGAAGGAAGTTGTCTCCAGACATGGAATACCAATCTCTATTATCTCTGATAGGGATGGCAGATTTATTTCAAGATTCTGGCAGACATTACAGCAAGCATTAGGAACTCGTCTAGACATGAGTACTGCCTATCATCCACAAACTGATGGGCAGAGCGAAAGGACGATACAAACGCTTGAAGACATGCTACGAGCTTGTGTTATTGATTTCAGAAACAGTTGGGATCGACATCTACCGTTAGCAGAATTTTCCTACAACAACAGCTACCATTCAAGCATTGAGATGGCGCCGTTTGAAGCACTTTATGGTAGAAAGTGCAGGTCTCCGATTTTTTGGAGTGAAGTGGGGGATAGACAGATTACGGGTCCGGAGATTATACAAGAAACTACCGAGAAGATCATCCAAATTCAACAACGGTTGAAAACCGCCCAAAGTCGACAAAAGAGCTACGCTGACATTAAAAGAAAAGATATAGAATTTGAAATTGGAGAGATGGTCATGCTTAAAGTTGCACCTTGGAAAGGCGTTGTTCGATTTGGTAAACGAGGGAAATTAAATCCAAGGTATATTGGACCATTCAAGATTATTGATCGTGTCGGACCAGTAGCTTACCGACTAGAGTTACCTCAACAACTCGCGGCTGTACATAACACTTTCCACGTCTCGAATTTAAAGAAATGTTTTGCTAAAGAAGATCTCACTATTCCGTTAGATGAAATCCAAATCAACGAAAAACTTCAATTCATCGAAGAACCCGTCGAAATAATGGATCGTGAGGTTAAAAGACTTAAGCAAAACAAGATACCAATTGTTAAGGTTCGATGGAATGCTCGTAGAGGACCCGAGTTCACCTGGGAGCGTGAAGATCAGATGAAGAAGAAATACCCGCATCTATTTCCAGAAGATTCGTCAACACCTTCAACAGCTTAAAATTTCGGGACGAAATTTATTTAACGGGTAGGTACTGTAGTGACCCGAACTTTTCCATGTTTATATATATTAATTGAGATTGATATTTACATGATTAAATGTTTCCAACATGTTAAGCAATCAAACTTGTTAAGACTTGATTAATTGAAATATGTTTCATATAGACAATTGACCACCCAAGTTGATCGGTGATTCACGAACGTTAAAACTTGTAAAAACTATATGATGACATATATATGGATATATATATATAGTTAACATGATACTATGATAAGAAAACATATCATAAAGTAAATTAACAATGAACTACATATGTAAAAACAAGACTACTAACTTAATGATTTTTAAACGAGACATATATGTAACGATTATCGTTGTAAAGACATTTAATGTATATATATATCATATTAAGAGATATTTATACATGATAATATCATGATAATATAGTAATTTAAAATCTCATTTGATATTATAAACATTGAGTTAACAACATTTAACAAGATCGTTAACCTAAAGGTTTCAAAACAACACTTACATGTAACGACTAACGATGACTTAACGACTCAGTTAAAATGTATATACATGTAGTGTTTTAATATGTATTTATACACTTTTGAAAGACTTCAATACACTTATCAAAATACTTCTACTTAACAAAAATGCTTACAATTACATCCTCGTTCAGTTTCATCAACAATTCTACTCGTATGCACCCGTATTCGTACTCGTACAATACACAGCTTTTAGATGTATGTACTATTGGTATATACACTCCAATGATCAGCTCTTAGCAGCCCATGTGAGTCACCTAACACATGTGGGAACCATCATTTGGCAACTAGCATGAAATATCTCATAAAATTACAAAAATATGAGTAATCATTCATGACTTATTTACATGAAAACAAAATTACATATCCTTTATATCTAATCCATACACCAACGACCAAAAACACCTACAAACACTTTAATTCTTCAATTTTCTTCATCTAATTGATCTCTCTCAAGTTCTATCTTCAAGTTCTAAGTGTTCTTCATAAATTCCAAAAGTTCTAGTTTCATAAAATCAAGAATACTTTCAAGTTTTCTAGCTCACTTCCAATCTTGTAAGGTGATTATCCAACCTCAAGAAATCTTTGTTTCTTACAGTAGGTTATCATTCTAATACAAGGTAATAATCATATTCAAACTTTGGTTCAATTTCTATAACTATAACAATCTTATTTCAAGTGATGATCTTACTTGAACTTGTTTTCGTGTCATGATTCTGCTTCAAGAACTTCGAGCCATCCAAGGATCCATTGAAGCTAGATCCATTTTTCTCTTTTCCAGTAGGTTTATCCAAGGAAATTAAGGTAGTAATGATGTTCATAACATCATTCGATTCATACATATAAAGTTATCTTATTCGAAGGTTTAAACTTGTAATCAGTAGAACATAGTTTAGTTAATTCTAAACTTGTTCGCAAACAAAAGTTAATCCTTCTAACTTGACTTTTAAAATCAACTAAACACATGTTCTATATCTATATGATATGCTAACTTAATGATTTAAAACCTGGAAACACGAAAAACACCGTAAAACCGGATTTACGTCGTCGTAGTAACACCGCGGGCTGTTTTGGGTTAGTTAATTAAAAACTATGATAAAATTTGATTTAAAAGTTGTTATTCTGAGAAAATGATTTTTATTATGAACATGAAACTATATCCAAAAATTATGGTTAAACTCAAAGTGGAAGTATGTTTTCTAAAATGGTCATCTAGACGTCGTTCTTTCGACTGAAATGACTACCTTTACAAAAACGACTTGTAACTTATTTTTCCGACTATAAACCTATACTTTTTCTGTTTAGATTCATAAAATATAGTTCAATATGAAATCATAGCAATTTGATTCACTCAAAACGGATTTAAAATGAAGAAGTTATGGGTAAAACAAGATTGGATAATTTTTCTCATTTTAGCTACGTGAAAAATTGGTAACAAATCTATTCCAACCATAACTTAATCAACTTGTATTGTATATTATGTAATCTTGAGATACCATAGACACGTATACAATGTTTCGACCTATCATGTCGACACATCTATATATATTTCGGAACAACCATAGACACTCTATATGTGAATGTTGGAGTTAGCTATACAGGGTTGAGGTTGATTCCAAAATATATATAGTTTGAGTTGTGATCAATACTGAGATACGTATACACTGGGTCGTGGATTGATTCAAGATAATATTTATTGATTTATTTCTGTACATCTAACTGTGGACAACTAGTTATAGGTTACTAACGAGGACAGCTGACTTAATAAACTTAAAACATCAAAATATATTAAACGTGTTGTAAATATATTTTGAACATACTTTAATATATATGTATATATTGTTATAGGTTCGTGAATCAACAGTGGCCAAGTCTTACTTCCCGACGAAGTAAAAATCTGTGAAAGTGAGTTATAGTCCCACTTTTAAAATCTAATATTTTTGGGATGAGAATACATGCAGGTTTTATAAATGATTTACAAAATAGACACAAGTACGTGAAATTACATTCTATGGTTGAATTATCAAAATCGAATATGCCCCTTTTTATTAAGTCTGGTAATCTAAGAATTAGGGAACAGACACCCTAATTGACGCGAATCCTAAAGATAGATCTATTGGGCCTAACAAACCCCATCCAAAGTACCGGATGCTTTAGTACTTCAAAATTTATATCATATCCGAAGGGTGTCCCGGAATGATGGGGATATTCTTATATATGCATCTTGTTAATGTCGGTTACCAGGTGTTCACCATATGAATGATTTTTATCTCTATCTATGGGATGTGTATTGAAATATGAAATCTTGTGGTCTATTATTATGATTTGATATATATAGGTTAAACCTATAACTCACCAACATTTTTGTTGACGTTTAAAGCATGTTTATTCTCAGGTGAATATTAAGAGCTTCCGCTGTTGCATACTAAAATAAGGACAAGATTTGGAGTCCATGTTTGTATGATATTGTGTAAAAACTGCATTCAAGAAACTGATTTCGATGTAACATATTTGTATTGTAAACCATTATGTAATGGTCGTGTGTAAACAGGATATTTTAGATTATCATTATTTGATAATCTACGTAAAGCTTTTTAAACCTTTATTTATGAAATAAAGGTTATGGTTTGTTTTAAAAATGAATGCAGTCTTTGAAAAACGTCTCATATAGAGGTCAAAACCTCGCAACGAAATCAATTAATATGGAATGTTTCTCCAATGAAGTTATGAATTAATACTTCGTCAGTTATTGTTCTTGGTACTCCTTGGTATCTATGGTGCGTATGACGTTGATGCTCGTGGGACAGATTGTGAAGTTGAGGTTTACAACGCGGTTGTGGTTGGAGGTGGTAATGGTACTGTTGGCGTTGATGATGGTGGTACTGGTTATGCTGCTGGTGCTACTGCTGGTATTTGTAATCTCTGCACCATATTCTCCAAAGCCACTACCCGAGCGTGAAGTTCGTTGACTTCTTCTATTATTCCAGGATGATTGTCGGTCGGAACAAGCGGATAAATAAAATCTAGAATTTGATGTAGTATATAATCGTGACGAGATACCCTGGAAATGAGAGAGAAAATGGTGTCTCGAACAGGTTCGCGATAAGTGCTTCAGGTTCTTCGCCAAGAGGGCAATGTGGTGGATGGAAAGGATCGCCTTCTTCTTATTTCCAATGATTGAGGAGGCTACAAACCCATCCCCAATTCATCCAGAATAGGTGATGACTGATTGGTTGATCCATTCCGGTCACACTGCTTTCGGAGCTTGAGTGAGATTCCATTTCGGAATCCGAGTGACTTGAACTGATGACAAATTCCATTTCGTACGATTGGATAAAGGATTTTCGATATAAAAATGATTTTTCGGCTATCGGGTGGTATTCTATTTACATAGGATATCTATATATAGAGATCAAAAGATTTCATAGATTACGGAGGAATTTGCGGGGTATGTCAGGTAAAGTTTAAAGTAACAGATACGATAAGATATGATTTAGCAGATACGCTAAGATATGAAGTTTGTCTATACACTACTCATGCAATTAATGTAGCAAGACGTGTCTAGACTAATAATGATAAGCAGGTAATTTCCTATGGATGATAAGCAGATGATTTCCGACTAGAAATGATAAGCAAAACTTTTGACATGCAGACACGGTCGAAGTCCAGACTCACTAATGCATCCTAACGACTTATCAGTTAGACACACTAATGCAGACCTGGTTCGCTAAGACCACCGCTCTGATACCAACTGAAAGGACCCGTTCATATACATTATAAACGATTCACAATAGTTGATTACATTGCGAGGTATTTGACCTCTATATGATACATTTTACAAACATTGCATTCGTTTTTAAAAGACAATCTTTCTTTACATCAAAAATTGACAGGCATGCATACCATTTCATAATATCCACTATCCAACTATAAATTGATTTAATAATAATCTTTGATGAACTCAATGACTCGAATGCAACGTTCTTCGAAATATGCTATGAAAGACTCCAAGTAATATCTTTAAAATGAGCAAATGCACAGCGGAAGATTTCTTTAACACCTGAGAATAAACATGCTTTAAAGTGTCAACCAAAAGGTTGGTGAGTTCATTAGTTTATCATAATCATTTATTTCCATCATTTTAATAGACCACAAGAATTTCATTTCCAGTTCTCATAAATATACGTCCCATGCATAGAGACAAAAAAATAATCATTCATATGGTGAACACCTGGTAACCGACATTAACTAGATACATATAAGAATATCCCCTATCATTCCGGGATCCTCCTTCGGACATGATATAATTTCGAAGTACTAAAGCATCCGGTACTTTGGATGGGGTTTGTTAGGCCCAATAGATCTATCTTTAGGATTCGCGTCAATTAGGGTGTCTGTTCCCTAATTCTTAGATTACCAGGCTTAATAAAAAGGGGCATATTCGGTTTAATAATCCAGCCATAGAATGTAGTTTCGATTACTTGTGTCTATTTCGTGAAGCATTTATAAAAGCAGCGCATGTATTCTCAGTCCTAAAAATATATTGCAAAGCATTTAAAAAGGGAGAAAATGAAACTCACGCATATAAATATTGCAAAAACAGTTATTTAAACATTGCATGTATTCTCAGCCCAAAAATGTAATGAGTAAAAAGGGAGCAAATGAAACTCACGCATATAAATATTGTAAAACAGTTAATAAAGCATTTGCATGTGTTCTCAGCTCAAAAATGTAAAGAGTAAAAGGGCAAATGAAACTCACGCATATAAATATTGTAAAACAGTTAATAAAGCATTTGCATGTATTCTCAGCCCAAAAATGTATATAAAAAGGGAATAATGAAACTCACCATACTGTATTTCGTAGTAAAAATACATATAACGTCATTGAACAAGTGCAAGGTTGGCCTCGGATTCACGAACCTAAATTAATTATATATATTTATGTGTTTGTCAATATTTTTCTAACAAATTAGGTCAAGTCATAGTGTACCACAATCCTAATGCTCGAGACTAATATGCAAAAGTCAACAAAAGAAAATTTACTCAAAATAATTTCCAAAAATTTATACATGATTAATATATAGTTTAAATATCGTCGTTTTATATTTTTAAATATTTTTAAAAGATTTATTAGAGTAAATAATATAATTTATTTATTAATAAATAAAATTTTATATTATATTTATATAATAAAATATACTTTTATATATATTAAGTAATAAAATTTATAGGGTTCATTTAATATTATGAAGATAATATGATACGTATTATTAAAGTAAGTTATTACACGTAGTAAAATATGTTTGTATCAAATATTTATTTGATAAAATAATATCTATAATGATAGTAAGTAAAAGTTGTATTATTTTGTAATAATAATTATTATTATAAAAATATCAATATTTATAATTACTAAGATGACATTATGATAAAACGATAATTCTAATTATGATAACTTTAATATTTATGATAATTTTTAATATTATCTTTAAAATAATAATTCTATTAAAATAATAATAATAATGATATTTTATAGTAACAATGACATTTCTATTAAAATGATAATTTTTGTTAAAATGATAGTTTTAATACTAACGATAATTTTAATAATAATAGTAATGATAAAAATAATAAGAATGATAATTTTATCTAAATCAATATCTTATAATATTTTAATTTCATCATGATACTCTTACCCATTATTTCCTAATCGTTTCGTTTAATAGCTTTTAATCGTCTTTTATATCGTGTTCGTAATAATGATAATAATAGTAATCAAAATAATTAGGTGTTACAAATATTTGTTTTAATTACACTAATATTAATAATGATAGTTACTATAACATTATTAACGATAATACTAATAATTATCTTAATGATAATATAGTAATAATAATAATAACAATAACAATAACCATTTTTAAATAACGATATATATATTAATAATGATAATAATAATAATAATACCAATAATAATAATAATAATAATAATAATAATAATAATAATAATTGGATAATAATAATACTAATTATAACTTTAACGATAATAACGATAGTAATAATAAAAAAATAATAATTTTTAATGATAAATCCCTTTATTGATAAAGATAATAATAATAATAATAAGATAAAACTAGAACGACGATAATAATAATCATTTTTAATAATAATACAAAAATTCGATGGACTATAACTTCAAATCCGTTCATCGAAATCATTCGATATCTAAATGAAAAGTTCTTAATTTTTCGCTAGCTTTCCAACGACATGCATATCTTATACCTTATCTCAGTCGCATATATAACTAATTCAGGATTCAACATAACTTAACTAAAGACAATATCAAAAGTACAAACATGCATAATCCTATATACTCGAGCACTAGTCAGGGATACACTATTAGTATGTAAAAGTTAAATTATGAGTACTCACGTATCAATATTGAGATTCAATATTGCAGGAAAGGTACGTAGACGCAACGGAGATGATAAACACTATATTGACCTCACGAGCATACCCATGAACCATACCAATCACCTCCATAGCTATAACCCATAATTTCCTTAATCCAATCTCACTCGAAAAACAATTTCAAAATCACTCGGACAGCACTCTGACGTAATATTTTATGTATACTAATAATATCTTGAAATAATACGGAGTAAATATATATATGTAAATCGATTGAGAGAGTTTAGAGAAAAATATTTTCAAGTTTCTATGAAATAATGAAACCTATTGAATTCTATTTATAATAGATTTTTGAATTATTAAAGTGAATTATTAAAGTATAAATTATTAAAGTGAATTATTAAAGTGAATTATTAAAGTATGAATTATTAAAGTGAATTATTAAAGTGAATTATTAAAGTATGAATTATTAAAGTGAATTATTAAAGTTAAAGTAAAGTAAAAATAAAGTAAAGGTAAAGTTTAAGTATAGTAAAAGTATAAAACTATGTACGTATAATACGCGTATAAATATATATAATATTAATTTAAATCGTTATATATATTTAATAAAATAAAATATAAATATCTTTATCTTTATCATACTGGTTAAGTAATGAGTTGTCAAAAGTGGTTCTAGATATTTATAAAAGTTATATACGTTTTAATAATAAAGTTCTTTTTAAACTGAAAACGTTTTTGTACGTTTGAAACTAAATCAAATAAATATAATAATTTTGTTTTCCAAAACCAAATATATTTTTAAGAATCATTTTGTTTAAAGGTTAAAATAATGGAAATCGTTATATCATAAAATATTTTAAAAAAGTAGAATCATATATATTCATAATAGGTTTCAAGTTTTTAAATTACAGTTTGTTGGTGAAGCATGTGATAAAGTTCAAAGGTTAAATAAACGTATGAAATCATCTTAATAAAAAATGTCGAGTTACTTAACTTGTCGATATCCCAACATCTAACTTATTTACACTTCACGTTCTTACTTATAAATCACTTTACCATTTTCCGAATATTGTCAAAAAGAATAGATTTCTTAAATCACAGTGGACCTCATAACATAGACCCGTAATCATATCATAATGTATCTTATAAATCAACAATTTGATATTATCTTCTAATTCAATCGATAAACATATTGAAACAAATACGATCATGTAAAGTATTATACGTTTAATACTTTATTAATATTCTCAAGTTATAATATATATATATATATATATATACATATATATACATATTTATTTATATATAACGGTTCGTGAATCGTCGGAATTTGGTCGAGGTTATAATGAATGTATGAACACAATTTAAAATTCTTGAGATTTAACTTAACAAACTTTGCTTATCGTGTCGGAATAATATAAAGATAAAGTTTAAATTTGATTGGAAATTTCCGGGTTGTCACACCAACTGAAATGTCCCGTTCTTATTGATTAAAAACGTTCCATATTAATTGATTTCGTTGCGAGGTTTTGACCTCTATATGAGACGTTTTTCAAAGACTGCATTCATTTTTAAAACAAACCATAACCTTTATTTCATAAATAAAGGTTTAAAAAGCTTTACGTAGATTATCAAATAATGATAATCTAAAATATCCTGTTTACACACGACCATTACATAATGGTTTACAATACAAATATGTTACATCGAAATCAGTTTCTTGAATGCAGTTTTTACACAATATCATACAAACATGGACTCCAAATCTTGTCCTTATTTTAGTATGCAACAGCGGAAGCTCTTAATATTCACCTGAGAATAAACATGCTTTAAACGTCAACAAAAATGTTGGTGAGTTATAGGTTTAACCTATATATATCAAATCATAATAATAGACCACAAGATTTCATATTTCAATACACATCCCATAGATAGAGATAAAAATCATTCATATGGTGAACACCTGGTAACCGACATTAACAAGATGCATATATAAGAATATCCCCATCATTCCGGGACACCCTTCGGATATGATATAAATTTTGAAGTACTAAAGCATCCGGTACTTTGGATGGGGTTTGTTAGGCCCAATAGATCTATCTTTAGGATTCGCGTCAATTAGGGTGTCTGTTCCCTAATTCTTAGATTACCAGACTTAATAAAAAGGGGCATATTCGATTTCAATAATTGAACCATAGAATGTAGTTTCACGTACTTGTGTCTATTTTGTAAATCATTTATAAAACCTGCATGTATTCTCATCCCAAAAATATTAGATTTTAAAAGTGGGACTATAACTCACTTTCACAGATTTTTACTTCGTCGGGAAGTAAGACTTGGCCACTGTTGATTCACGAACCTATAACAATATATACATATATATTAAAGTATGTTCAAAATATATTTACAACACTTTTAATATATTTTGATGTTTTAAGTTTATTAAGTCAGCTGTCCTCGTTAGTAACCTATAACTAGTTGTCCACAGTTAGATGTACAGAAATAAATCGATAAATATTATCTTGAATCAATCCACAACCCAGTGTATACGTATCTCAGTATTGATCACAACTCAAACTATATATATTTTGGAATCAACCTCAACCCTGTATAGCTAACTCCAACATTCACATATAGAGTGTCTATGGTTGTTCCGAAATATATATAGATGTGTCGACATGATAGGTCGAAACATTGTATACGTGTCTATGGTATCTCAAGATTACATAATATACAATACAAGTTGATTAAGTTATGGTTGGAATAGATTTGTTACCAATTTTTCACGTAGCTAAAATGAGAAAAATTATCCAATCTTGTTTTACCCATAACTTCTTCATTTTAAATCCGTTTTGAGTGAATCAAATTGCTATGATTTCATATTGAACTCTATTTTATGAATCTAAACAGAAAAAGTATAGGTTTATAGTCGGAAAAATAAGTTACAAGTCGTTTTTGTAAAGGTAGTCATTTCAGTCGAAAGAACGACGTCTAGATGACCATTTTAGAAAACATACTTCCACTTTGAGTTTAACCATAATTTTTGGATATAGTTTCATGTTCATAATAAAAATCATTTTCTCAGAATAACAACTTTTAAATCAAATTTTATCATAGTTTTTAATTAACTAACCCAAAACAGCCCGCGGTGTTACTACGACGGCGTAAATCCGGTTTTACGGTGTTTTTCGTGTTTCCAGGTTTTAAATCATTAAGTTAGCATATCATATAGATATAGAACATGTGTTTAGTTGATTTTAAAAGTCAAGTTAGAAGGATTAACTTTTGTTTGCGAACAAGTTTAGAATTAACTAAACTATGTTCTAGTGATTACAAGTTTAAACCTTCGAATAAGATAGCTTTATATGTATGAATCGAATGATGTTATGAACATCATTACTACCTTAATTTCCTTGGATAAACCTACTGGAAAAGAGAAAAATGGATCTAGCTTCAATGGATCCTTGGATGGCTCGAAGTTCTTGAAGCAGAATCATGACACGAAAACAAGTTCAAGTAAGATCATCACTTGAAATAAGATTGTTATAGTTATAGAAATTGAACCAAAGTTTGAATATGATTATTACCTTGTATTAGAATGATAACCTACTGTAAGAAACAAAGATTTCTTGAGGTTGGATAATCACCTTACAAGATTGGAAGTGAGCTAGCAAACTTGAAAGTATTCTTGATTTTATGAAACTAGAACTTTTGGAATTTATGAAGAACACTTAGAACTTGAAGATAGAACTTGAGAGAGATCAATTAGATGAAGAAAATTGAAGAATGAAAGTGTTTGTAGGTGTTTTTGGTCGTTGGTGTATGGATTAGATATAAAGGATATGTAATTTTGTTTTCATGTAAATAAGTCATGAATGATTACTCATATTTTTGTAATTTTATGAGATATTTCATGCTAGTTGCCAAATGATGGTTCCCACATGTGTTAGGTGACTCACATGGGCTGCTAAGAGCTGATCATTGGAGTGTATATACCAATAGTACATACATCTAAAAGCTGTGTATTGTACGAGTACGAATACGGGTGCATACGAGTAGAATTGTTGATGAAACTGAACGAGGATGTAATTGTAAGTATTTTTGTTAAGTAGAAGTATTTTGATAAGTGTATTGAAGTCTTTAAAAAGTGTATAAATACATATTAAAACACTACATGTATATACATTTTAACTGAGTCGTTAAGTCATCGTTAGTCGTTACATGTAAGTGTTGTTTTGAAACCTTTAGGTTAACGATCTTGTTAAATGTTGTTAACTCAATGTTTATAATATCAAATGAGATTTTAAATTATTATATTATCATGATATTATCATGTATAAATATCTCTTAATATGATATATATACATTAAATGTCTTTACAACGATAATCGTTACATATATGTCTCGTTTAAAAATCATTAAGTTAGTAGTCTTGTTTTTACATATGTAGTTCATTGTTAATATACTTTATGATATGTTTTCTTATCATAGTATCATGTTAACTATATATATATATCCATATATATGTCATCATATAGTTTTTACAAGTTTTAACGTTCGTGAATCACCGATCAACTTGGGTGGTCAATTGTCTATATGAAACATATTTCAATTAATCAAGTCTTAACAAGTTTGATTGCTTAACATGTTAGAAACATTTAATCATGTAAATATCAATCTCAATTAATATATATAAACATGGAAAAGTTCGGGTCACTACAGTACCTACCCGTTAAATAAATTTCGTCCCGAAATTTTAAGCTGTTGAAGGTGTTGACGAATCTTCTGGAAATAGATGCGGGTATTTCTTCTTCATCTGATCTTCACGCTCCCAGGTGAACTCGGGTCCTCTACGAGCATTCCATCGAACCTTAACAATTGGTATCTTGTTTTGCTTAAGTCTTTTAACCTCACGATCCATTATTTCGACGGGTTCTTCGATGAATTGAAGTTTTTCGTTGATTTGGATTTCATCTAACGGAATAGTGAGATCTTCTTTAGCAAAACATTTCTTTAAATTCGAGACGTGGAAAGTGTTATGTACAGCCGCGAGTTGGTGAGGTAACTCTAGTCGGTAAGCTACTGGTCCGACACGATCAATAATCTTGAATGGTCCAATATACCTTGGATTTAATTTCCCTCGTTTACCAAATCGAACAACGCCTTTCCAAGGTGCAACTTTAAGCATGACCATCTCTCCAATTTCAAATTCTATATCTTTTCTTTTAATGTCAGCGTAGCTCTTTTGTCGACTTTGGGCAGTTTTCAACCGTTGTTGAATTTGGATGATCTTCTCGGTAGTTTCTTGTATAATCTCCGGACCCGTAATCTGTCTATCCCCCACTTCACTCCAACAAATCGGAGACCTGCACTTTCTACCATAAAGTGCTTCAAACGGTGCCATCTCAATGCTTGAATGGTAGCTGTTGTTGTAGGAAAATTCTGCTAACGGTAGATGTCGATCCCAACTTTTCCGAAATCAATAACACAAGCTCGTAGCATGTCTTCAAGCGTTTGTATCGTCCTTTCGCTCTGCCCATCAGTTTATGGATGATAGGCAGTACTCATGTCTAGACGAGTTCCTAATGCTTGCTGTAATGTCTGCCAGAATCTTGAAATAAATCTGCCATCCCTATCAGAGATAATAGAGATTGGTATTCCATGTCTGGAGACGACTTCCTTCAAATACAGTCGTGCTAACTTCTCCATCTTGTCATCTTCTCTTATTGGTAGGAAGTGTGCTGATTTGGTGAGACGATCAACTATTACCCAAATAGTATCAAAACCACTTGCAGTCCTTGGCAATTTAGTGATGAAATCCATGGTAATGTTTTCCCATTTCCATTCCGGGATTTCGGGTTGTTGAAGTAGACCTGATGGTTTCTGATGCTCAGCTTTGACCTTAGAACACGTCAAACATTCTCCTACGTATTTAGCAACATCGGCTTTCATACCCGGCCACCAAAAATGTTTCTTGAGATCCTTGTACATCTTCCCCGTTCCAGGATGTATTGAGTATCTGGTTTTATGAGCTTCTCTAAGTACCATTTCTCTCATATCTCCAAATTTTGGTACCCAAATCCTTTCAGCCCTATACCGGGTTCCGTCTTCCCGAATATTAAGATGCTTCTCCGATCCTTTGGGTATTTCATCCTTTAAATTTCCCTCTTTTAAAACTCCTTGTTGCGCCTCCTTTATTTGAGTAGTAATGTTATTATGAATCATTATATTCATAGATTTTACTCGAATGGGTTCTCTGTCCTTCCTGCTCAAGGCATCGGCTACCACATTTGCCTTCCCCGGGTGGTAACGAATCTCAAAGTCGTAATCATTCAATAATTCAATCCACCTACGCTGCCTCATATTCAGTTGTTTCTGATTAAATATGTGTTGAAGACTTTTTTGGTCGGTATATATAATACTTTTGACCCCATATAAGTAGTGCCACCAAGTCTTTAATGCAAAAACAACCGCGCCTAATTCCAAATCATGCGTCGTATAATTTTGTTCATGAATCTTCAATTGTCTAGACGCATAAGCAATCACCTTCGTTCGTTGCATTAATACACAACCGAGACCTTGCTTTGATGCATCACAATAAATCACAAAATCATCATTCCCTTCAGGCAATGACAATATAGGTGCCGTAGTTAGCTTTTTCTTCAATAACTGAAACGCTTTCTCTTGTTCATCATTCCATTCAAATTTCTTCCCTTTATGCGTTAATGCAGTCAAGGGTTTTGCTATTCTGGAAAAGTCTTGGATGAACCTTCTGTAGTAACCAGCTAGTCCTAAAAACTGGCGTATGTGTTTCGGAGTTTTCGGGGTTTCCCACTTTTCAATAGTTTCTATCTTTGCCGGATCCACCTTAATACCTTCTTTGTTCACTATGTGACCGAGGAATTGAACTTCTTCCAACCAAAATGCACACTTTGAAAACTTAGCGTACAATTCTTCCTTCCTCAATACTTCTAACACCTTTCTCAAATGTTCACCGTGTTCTTGGTCATTCTTTGAGTAAATAAGTATGTCATCAATGAAAACAATGACAAACTTGTTAAGGTATGGTCCACACACTCGGTTCATAAGGTCCATGAACACAGCTGGTGCATTAGTTAAACCAAACGGCATGACCATAAACTCGTAATGACCGTAACGTGTTCTGAAAGCAGTCTTTGGAATATCATCTTCTTTCACCCGCATTTGATGATACCCGGAACGTAAGTCAATCTTTGAATAAACAGACGAGCCTTGTAGTTGATCAAATAAGTCGTCGATTCTCGGTAGTGGGTAGCGGTTCTTGATGGTAAGTTTGTTCAACTCTCGGTAGTCGATACACAACCTGAATGTACCATCTTTCTTCTTGACAAACAAAACAGGAGCTCCCCACGGTGATATGCTTGGTCGAATGAAACCACGCTCTAAAAGTTCTTGTAATTGGCTTTGCAGTTCTTTCATCTCGCTGGGTGCGAGTCTGTAAGGAGCACGAGCTATTGGTGCAGCTCCTGGTACAAGATCTATTTGAAATTCAACGGATCGATGTGGGGGTAATCCCGGTAATTCTTTCGGAAATACATCGGGAAATTCTTTTGCAATGGGAACATCAATGATGCTCTTTTCTTCAGTTTGTACTTTCTCGACGTGTGCTAGAACAGCATAGCAACCTTTTCTTATTAGTTTTTGTGCCTTCAAATTACTAATAAGATGTAGCTTCGTGTTGCCCTTTTCTCCGTACACCATTAAGGGTTTTCCTTTTTCTCGTATAATGCGAATTGCATTTTTGTAACAAACGATCTCCGCTTTCACTTCTTTCAACCAGTCCATACCGATTATCACATCAAAACTCCCTAACTCTACTGGTATCAAATCAATCTTAAATGTTTCGCTAACCAGTTTAATTTCTCGATTCCGACATATATTATCTGCTGAAATTAATTTACCATTTGCTAATTCGAGTAAAAATTTACTATCCAAAGGCGTCAATGGACAACTTAATTTAGCACAAAAATCTCTACTCATATAGCTTCTATCCGCACCCGAATCAAATAAAACGTAAGCAGATTTATTGTCAATAAGAAACGTACCCGTAACAAGCTCCGGGTCTTCCTGTGCCTCTATCGCATTAATATTGAAAACTCTTCCACGGCCTTGTCCATTCGTGTTCTCCTGGTTCGGGCAATTTCTAATAATGTGGCCTGGTTTTCCACATTTATAACAAACTACATTGGCATAACTTGCTCCGACACTACTTGCTCCGCCATTACTCGTTCCGACACCATTTGTTCCTTTCGTTCTATTAGCCCCTGGTCCGTAGACCTCACACTTCGCCGCGCTATGACCATTTCTTTTACACTTGTTGCAAAATTTGGTGCAGAACCCCGAGTGATTCTTTTCACACCTTTGGCATAGCTGCTTCTGATTGTTGTTGTTGTTGCGGTTATTATTGTTGTTGGGATGATTGTTGTAGTTGCTGTTGTTGTTGTTGTTGTTGTTGGGCCGTTTGTTGTAGTTGCGATTGATGTTGCGATTGTTGGGATAATTGTTGCGATTATTGTTGTAATTACTGTTGTTGTTGTATTGGTGATTCTTATCACCGTTTTCCTCCCACTTTCTTTTGACTTGCTTCACATTGGCCTCTTCAGCAGTCTGTTCTTTAATTCTTTCTTCAATCTGGTTCACTAGTTTGTGAGCCATTCTACATGCCTGTTGTATGGAGGCGGGCTCGTGTGAACTTATATCTTCTTGGATTCTTTCCGGTAATCCTTTCACAAACGCGTCGATCTTCTCTTCCTCATCTTCGAATGCTCCCGGACACAATAGGCACAATTCTGTGAATCGTCTTTCGTACGTGGTAATATCAAATCCTTGGGTTCGTAACCCTCTAAGTTCTGTCTTGAGCTTATTGACCTCGGTTCTGGGACGGTACTTCTCGTTCATCAAGTGCTTGAATGCTGACCACGGTAGTGCGTACGCATCATCTTGTCCCACTTGCTCTAGATAGGTATTCCACCATGTTAACGCAGAACCTGTGAAGGTATGCGTAGCGTACTTCACTTTGTCCTCTTCAGTACACTTACTTATGGCAAACACCGATTCAACCTTCTCGGTCCACCGTTTCAATCCGATCAGTCCTTCGGTTCCATCAAATTCCAAAGGTTTGCAGGCAGTGAATTCTTTGTAGGTGCATCCTACACGATTTCCTGTACTGCTAGATCCAAGGTTATTGTTGGTATGTAGCGCAACCTGTACTGCGGCTATGTTTGAAGCTAGAAAAGTACGGAATTCCTCTTCATTCATATTCACGGTGTGTCGAGTAGTCGGTGCCATTTCCTTCAAAATAGTTAAATGGAACAAGTTAATCATACAGAATATTAAGAGTAGTTAATAGTATTTCGTAGCATAATATGAACTCATTTATAAAAGCTTTTTCTTCATATTAGCGTTTTATAAGTTTAAATTCGGGTAGTACCTACCCGTTAAGTTCATACTTAGTAGCTAATATACAATTCAACTACTACAATTCTATATGAAAAACTGATTGTAATAATATTTCGCGTTCAAACTTTTATACAATATTTTACAAACTTACAATACCGCTTATTTTACATAAAGCATGAAATATAGCACACAATAACTTTGATACAAGATAGTTGTGAAGACAATTCTAGCTAGTACACAAGTCGTTCGGCAAAGGCAATAAAGACACGTAATTCATACGTCTAGAAACAAGTCATGCATTCTGGTTTTACTAGGACTACTTCCCATCCTTGGTCTTGTGCAACATAACCGTTATGGCCGTTGATAAGACAGCGTGTTGTAACGTCATCAAAGGGACGAGGGTTACGTAATGTCCAACAGTCCCGTAATAATCTAAAAACCTCATTTCTTACCCCAATTACCGACTCCGTCACTTGTGGAAACGTTTTGTTTAATAGTTGTAGCCCGATGTTCTTGTTCTCACTTTGGTGAGAAGCGAACATTACTAATCCGTAAGCATAACATGCTTCTTTATGTTGCATGTTAGCCGCTTTTTCTAAATCACGAAGTCCAATATTCGGATATATTGAGTCAAAATAATTTCTTAACCCGTTGCGTAAAATAGCATTTGGGTTCCCCGCAATATATGCGTCAAAGTAAACACATCGTAACTTATAGGTTTCCCAATGTGATATCCCCCATCTTTCAAACGAAAGTCTCTTATAAACCAAGACATTCTTGGAACGTTCTTCGAATGTCTTACAAACTGATCTCGCCTTAAATAGTTGTGCCGAAGAATTCTGGCCGACTCTAGACAAGATTTCATCAATCATGTCTCCGGGTAGGTCTCTTAAAATATTGGGTTGTCTATCCATTTTGTGTTTTTAAACTGTAAAATAGACAAGAGTTAGTTTCATAAAAAAAATACTTATTAATACAAGCAATTTTTACATATATCATAAAGCATAAGAACACTATATTACATATATTACACCACACGAATACAACTATCTTATTCCGACTCGCTCGTTTCTTCTTCTTCGGTTTTGGTTCGTTTTGCCAAGTTTCTAGGGATATATGATGTTCCCCTAATACGAGCCGTCGTTGTCCACATTGGTTTAGAAAAACCTGGTGGTTTAGAGGTTCCTGGGTCATTGTTACAACTTAAGGACTTCGGGGGTTGACGATACATATAAAGTTCATCGGGGTTGGAATTAGATTTCTCTATTTTTATGCCCTTTCCCTTATTATTTTCTTTTGCCTTTTTAAATTCAGTTGGGGTAATTTCTATAACATCATCGGAATTCTCGTCGGAATCCGATTCATCGGAGAATTGGTAATCCTCCCAATATTTTGCTTCCTTGGCGGAAACACCATTGACCATAATTAACTTTGGTCGGTTGGTTGAGGATTTTTTTTTACTTAACCGTTTTATTATTTCCCCCACCGGTTCTATTTCTTCATCCGGTTCCGATTCTTCTTCCGGTTCCGATTCTTCTTCCGGTTCCGACTCTTCTTCCGGTTCCTCTTCGGGAACTTGTGAATCAGTCCACAAATCATTCCAATTTACATTTGACTCTTCATTATTATTAGGTGAGTCAATGGGACTTGTTCTAGAGGTAGACATCTATCACATAATATCAAACACGTTAAGAGATTAATATATCACATAATATTCATATGTTAAAAATATATAGTTTCCAACAAAAATGTTAAGCAATCATTTTTAAAGAAAACACGGTCGAAGTCCAGACTCACTAATGCATCCTAACAAACTCGATAAGACACACTAATGCAAATTTTCTGGTTCTCTAAGACCAACGCTCGGATACCAACTGAAATGTCCCGTTCTTATTGATTAAAAACGTTCCATATTAATTGATTTCGTTGCGAGGTTTGGACCTCTATATGAGACGTTTTTCAAAGACTGCATTCATTTTTAAAACAAACCATAACCTTTATTTCATAAATAAAGGTTTAAAAAGCTTTACGTAGATTATCAAATAATGATAATCTAAAATATCCTGTTTACACACGACCATTACATAATGGTTTACAATACAAATATGTTACATCGAAATCAGTTTCTTGAATGCAGTTTTTACACAATATCATACAAACATGGACTCCAAATCTTGTCCTTATTTTAGTATGCAACAGCGGAAGCTCTTAATATTCACCTGAGAATAAACATGCTTTAAACGTCAACAAAAATGTTGGTGAGTTATAGGTTTAACCTATATATATCAAATCATAATAATAGACCACAAGATTTCATATTTCAATATACATCCCATAGATAGAGATAAAAATCATTCATATGGTGAACACCTGGTAACCGACATTAACAAGATGCATATATAAGAATATCCCCATCATTCCGGGACACCCTTCGGATATGATATAAATTTTGAAGTACTAAAGCATCTGGTACTTTGGATGGGGTTTGTTAGGCCCAATAGATCTATCTTTAGGATTCGCGTCAATTAGGGTGTCTGTTCCCTAATTCTTAGATTACCAGACTTAATAAAAAGGGGCATATTCGATTTTGATAATTCAACCATAGAATGTAATTTCACGTACTTGTGTCTATTTTGTAAATCATTTATAAAACCTGCATGTATTCTCATCCCAAAAATATTAGATTTTAAAAGTGGGACTATAACTCACTTTCACAGATTTTTACTTCGTCGGGAAGTAAGACTTGGCCACTGTTGATTCACGAACCTATAACAATATATACATATATATTAAAGTATGTTCAAAATATATTTACAACACTTTTAATATATTTTGATGTTTTAAGTTTATTAAGTCAGCTGTCCTCGTTAGTAACCTATAACTAGTTGTCCACAGTTAGATGTACAGAAATAAATCGATAAATATTATCTTGAATCAATCCACGACCCAGTGTATACGTATCTCAATATTGATCACAACTCAAACTATATATATTTTGGAATCAACCTCAACCCTGTATAGCTAACTCCAACATTCACATATAGAGTGTCTATGGTTGTTCCGAAATATATATAGATGTGTCGACATGATAGGTCGAAACATTGTATACGTGTCTATGGTATCTCAAGATTACATAATATACAATACAAGTTGATTAAGTTATGGTTGGAATAGATTTGTTACCAATTTTTCACGTAGCTAAAATGAGAAAAATTATCCAATCTTGTTTTACCCATAACTTCTTCATTTTAAATCCGTTTTGAGTGAATCAAATTGCTATGATTTCATATTGAACTCTATTTTATGAATCTAAACAGAAAAAGTATAGGTTTATAGTCGGAAAAATAAGTTACAAGTCGTTTTTGTAAAGGTAGTCATTTCAGTCGAAAGAACGACGTCTAGATGACCATTTTAGAAAACATACTTCCACTTTGAGTTTAACCATAATTTTTGGATATAGTTTCATGTTCTTAATAAAAATCATTTTCTCAGAATAACAACTTTTAAATCAAATTTTATCATAGTTTTTAATTAACTAACCCAAAACAGCCCGCGGTGTTACTACGACGGCGTAAATCCGGTTTTACGGTGTTTTTCGTGTTTCCAGGTTTTAAATCATTAAGTTAGCATATCATATAGATATAGAACATGTGTTTAGTTGATTTTAAAAGTCAAGTTAGAAGGATTAACTTTTGTTTGCGAACAAGTTTAGAATTAACTAAACTATGTTCTAGTGATTACAAGTTTAAACCTTCGAATAAGATAGCTTTATATGTATGAATCGAATGATGTTATGAACATCATTACTACCTTAATTTCCTTGGATAAACCTACTGGAAAAGAGAAAAATGGATCTAGCTTCAATGGATCCTTGGATGGCTCGAAGTTCTTGAAGCAGAATCATGACACGAAAACAAGTTCAAGTAAGATCATCACTTGAAATAAGATTGTTATAGTTATAGAAATTGAACCAAAGTTTGAATATGATTATTACCTTGTATTAGAATGATAACCTACTGTAAGAAACAAAGATTTCTTGAGGTTGGATAATCACCTTACAAGATTGGAAGTGAGCTAGCAAACTTGAAAGTATTCTTGATTTTATGAAACTAGAACTTTTGGAATTTATGAAGAACACTTAGAACTTGAAGATAGAACTTGAGAGAGATCAATTAGATGAAGAAAATTGAAGAATGAAAGTGTTTGTAGGTGTTTTTGGTCGTTGGTGTATGGATTAGATATAAAGGATATGTAATTTTGTTTTCATGTAAATAAGTCATGAATGATTACTCATATTTTTGTAATTTTATGAGATATTTCATGCTAGTTGCCAAATGATGGTTCCCACATGTGTTAGGTGACTCACATGGGCTGCTAAGAGCTGATCATTGGAGTGTATATACCAATAGTACATACATCTAAAAGCTGTGTATTGTACGAGTACGAATACGGGTGCATACGAGTAGAATTGTTGATGAAACTGAACGAGGATGTAATTGTAAGCATTTTTGTTAAGTAGAAGTATTTTGATAAGTGTATTGAAGTCTTTCAAAAGTGTATAAATACATATTAAAACACTACATGTATATACATTTTAACTGAGTCGTTAAGTCATCGTTAGTCGTTACATGTAAGTGTTGTTTTGAAACCTTTAGGTTAACGATCTTGTTAAATGTTGTTAACTCAATGTTTATAATATCAAATGAGATTTTAAATTATTATATTATCATGATATTATCATGTATAAATATCTCTTAATATGATATATATACATTAAATGTCTTTACAACGATAATCGTTACATATATGTCTCGTTTAAAAATCATTAAGTTAGTAGTCTTGTTTTTACATATGTAGTTCATTGTTAATATACTTTATGATATGTTTTCTTATCATAGTATCATGTTAACTATATATATATATCCATATATATGTCATCATATAGTTTTTACAAGTTTTAACGTTCGTGAATCACCGATCAACTTGGGTGGTCAATTGTCTATATGAAACATATTTCAATTAATCAAGTCTTAACAAGTTTGATTGCTTAACATGTTGGAAACATTTAATCATGTAAATATCAATCTCAATTAATATATATAAACATGGAAAAGTTCGGGTCACTACAGTTGGTATCATTTACAGATGCAAAAAGAGTGACTAAATCATATATATCAGCAGTAAATGCTCTAGCAAGAATTGAAATTCCAAAAGCTAGCAATAATGTCACTCATGAGTCTTTACCACGCCAGAAACGTGGGAGACCAATTGGTTCCAAAGATAAAAATCCTCGAAAAAGAAAATCAGCTGATAATGAGGTAAAAGAAAGTGTTCAAGAAGAACCACAAATCAATACTCCTTCTGCAGAGGAGATTGATGATGTCAATACGTAATTGCAATCAATTATGCACATTCAAAAAAAATATATTATGAACCGAAATGACATGAAAAATCCTGATGAGATATTTTCATATAATGTTGCATATGACATCATGAATGATGATGATGATCCAGAACCAAAATCTGTCATGAAAAAATAGACATGATTGGGATCATTGGAAAAGAGCAATACGAGCTGAATTTGAATCGCTCAATAAAATAAAAGTTTTTGGATCTATCGTTCTCACACCTAAAGATGTGAAACATGTGGAGTATAGATGAATTTTTATGCGAAAATGAAATGAGAAAAATGAAGTTACAAGGTATAAAGCTAGACTTGTAACTCAAGATTTTTCTCAAAGACCGGGAATTGATTATGATGAAACTTATTCCCCTGTTATGGATGCAATTACTTTTAGATACTTAATCAGCCTGTCAGTTTCTAAAAATCTAGAAATGCATCTCATGGATGTTATTACTGCTGATCTTTATGGATCACTTGATAGTGATATATATATATATATATATATATATGAAGATACCTGAAGGATTTAAGGTATCAGAAGCATTAAATGCAAACAAAAAGAAATGTACTCAATTAAATTACAAAGATTTTTATATGGGTTGATACAATAGTATAACTAATTAAGTGATTATTTAATAAGAAAAAGGGTATACAAATAATCTTATTTGAAAATGTGTTCTTATTAAGAAAACAATATCCGAATATGTGATCATAGCCGTTTATGTCGATGATCTTAACATCATAGGTACAAATAAAGAGATCCATGAAGCCATTCAACTTCTAAAGAAAGAATTTGAAATAAAAGATCTCGAAAAAACCAAGTATTGCCTTATGGAGGTACTGCAATATCATGATGTTCTCAAAAATAAACATTGTTGCAACATCCTCAAATCATGCTAAAGTCATTGCATTACATGAAGCTACTCAATGTTTTTGATTAAGATCAATGGCACAATTCATTACTGATTTTTGTGGACTATAACGCGATAAAAGTACAACAACTATCTATGAAGATAATGCAGCTTGCATAGCACAGATGAAAGAAGGTTATATCAAAATTGACCGAACAAAACACATACCTCCTAGATTCTTCTCATACACTCAAGATCTCATTAAGGACAACCAGTTTGAAATGAGATATGTTCAATCCAGTAAAAACTCTGCTGATCTATTCACTAAAGCACTTCCAACTGCTATTTTCAGAATGGATGTTCAATATATGTAACAGCTCAGTGATGTCTACTTGAGGAGGAGTCAACTATATGCTGCACTCTTTTTTCCTTAGTGTGACGACCAGGAAATTTCCGACCAAATTTAAACTTAATCTTTATATGTTTCCAACACGATAAGCAAAGTCTGTAATGTTGAAATCTCAAAAACTTTGAAAACTATATTCATGTGTTCAATTAACCTTTGACCATTCCCGACGATTCACGAACAACTATATGTAAATAGATACATACATATATATATATATATATATATATATATATATATATATATATATATATATATATATATATATATATATATATATATATATATATATATATATATATATATATATATATATATTAATTATTATAAATTAAAATATTATATGAGTTAATCAATATTGTAAATAAAATAATATATGATAAAATAAATCTAAATATGTGAAAGGTATATTGAATATATATTTATAAGGTTTCGAACTTATTTAGTAAGCGAAAATAACACTCGTTTTTCAGTTGATCGATATTAAGCAAGTTAAATTCGAACTTATATGATTGTAAAATAAACAGTGATCCGAAAATGAGTTCTATAAATTTTAGGCTTACTAAAAATGTATTTAGGAACTATTTGTTGAATTTTAAAACTTTTTATATTTTACTTAGGATGGGAATGAATAATTAATGTAATTTTTATTTAATAGTTAATGATTGAATTTTATACCATAATGACCAAAATAAATAAATATAGTTATTTTAAAAATATGGAATTTTTCAGAGGACTTTTATCCGCCACTGATAACAACGGAGCATGATCCGTAATATTAGGATGTAGATAGAATATGGACAAGTCGATGGCTTACTATGCTAGTGTGGTTGTTACATATCACTTTCACTTTCTTTAAAGGTTCTAAAATATTAACATGTGAGAATTGCATATATATATATATATATATATATATATATATATATATATATATATATATATATATATATATATATATATATATATATATATATATATATATATATATATATATATATATATATATATATATATATATTATATACATACATGTTTGTTTACATACATACACAGACATATTCGTTCCATTTTCTTCAAGTAACAAACAAAGAGGCCAGGCTGTATTACCTTTTACTGTTTCCCATTCATGCCACTATTATCTTTTTGAAATTCATTTCATCTCTATCACTGCACTTGAATTTTATATATATATATATATATATATATATATATATATATATATATATATATATATATATATATATATATATATATATATATATATATATATATAAAAGATATACATAACCTTACTACTAAATCAAGCCATCACTTTGCTGCCGTCATCCGAATACCACCACTTCTACTCCAACCCACCACCACCCTACAACAACCATCGTCCACTTCTATCACCATTAGCATATATATACTATGTATATATACATATGAAATGCAGAACCCACAAAATAACTCACCACAACTTCATCTTCCTCCTTTGTTTCTGCCTTCTACCGAGGACCACCACCACAAAACCACTTGTTCTTGTTTATGGGTAGCTATTTCGCTGTTACATGTTCCCATTTGTAATTATGTTCGAAAGAAACCCACTAAAGCCGTCAACCACTCAACCTCACACCACCAGCTACTACCATGGCCACCATCGACTATAATATTGTTTTTCTGTTTCAACTACACCATAACAACCACCATGGTTCACTATTTCTTTTTGGTTGCAAGTTACAACTAGAGCCTAAACACCCACGATTACTGAAATCTTTCGGGTTCAAATCATGAAGAGAACAATGAACTATGATAACTTGTTTTACAACTAGAACAGTGATGACCACGATAATATTGAAGATAAAACAATACGAGGTTCGCGTACTAGCCACACGATCCGCTTAATTTTAATTTGCTGTAGTTCATTTTTTTTTGTTACTTTTACGCTTCTGCCGTCGGGTTTTATTTTCAAACGTAAAGAATGATAATGATACGTGATATGATGATCCATGAAAATGATTACGATATCGAAGTAATTTTATGATGATGGTACGAGTATGATGGAAGAATGATGTCACGATGATAACGATGCCTGATGATGATATGATAATGAAAGGAAGAAGATGATGACGTGTTGTTGTTGTTTTAATCCGGACGAACCCACACCTTAATCCATAGCTCAAAATTAAAAACTGATGTGGGCCGTAAACTTTAAATGGATATTGGGCCGAGAGTTTTGTTTTGCATGTTGGGCCGAGAGCTTCTTTATTGTTGGGCTTTGATTGTTGGGCCGTGTTTTTCAATTGAGCCGTGTTTGTGTTATTTTGAACTGAATATATCAAAAAATGATACATGATGGTGGACGCAAATGATATGGGTTAAATTAATTAAGGAGCGAATTGAAAATAGAAAAAGCAAAGATAGATGGTTGGTTAAGGGTGTTGTCAGTTAAACGAGAAGTCACGGGTTCGAGCCAGGTCCAGGGCATTTCATTTTAGAAAAAGCTTTTAAAGGGGTATACACTCTTATTTTTTATCTCTATCATTATTATTAGTTATTATTATGTTTATTGTTATTACTGTGATTATTATTGTTATTGTTATTATTAGTATTATAATTATTATTATAAGTATCATAATTGAATTTATAAGTATTATATCTATGAGTATTACTTATGATATTATTATTAATTTTAAAACTTTAATATTATTACCATTATGATGAAAAGATTATTATTATTATTATCACATGTATAAGTATTATAATTATTATCATTATTATTATTATTATTATTATTATTATTTTTAAGTTAAGTATTATTATTACTATCATATTACAGATTAATATTATTCTCATAAATATTAGCATTGTATCATTTTTAGTACTATTACTGTTATTAGTAACAAAAGTATTATTAATATGATTACCATTATTAGTAATGTTAATATTAGAAATTATTATCATTTTTACCAAAAATTGTTATTTTGATATCATTACAACTACATAATTATTATTATTATTATTATCAATTTTAATACAAGTATCATTAATACTATTAGGATTCTTATTATAATTATTATTATTATAAGTAATGTTATTATTAATATTATCATAATCAGATGCAACTTTTATTTACTATTATTAATATTATATATAATTATGTATATAAAAATATACTTATAAGTAATATTACATATAGGTATGAATTAATTATATTAACAATCTTTATATAAATATTCATGTATATAACCAATTAGGTATTTTAAAATATATATATATATATATATATATATATATATATATATATATATATATATATATATATATATATATATATATATATATATATATATATATATATATATATATATATAACTATACAAACAATAATCATTTTCAAATATATATACAAATTAAATAAATAATATATAAAGTTATAATATATGAAATTGTTCGATTATGATTATATGTATTAATGAATATACAAATGATATAGGTTCGTGAATCCGAGGCCAACCCCTTGCATTGTTCAGTATCGTCGTATGCGTATTTTTACTACAAAATATCGTATCGTGAGTTTCATTACTCCCTTTTATATATATTTTTGGGACTGAGAATACATGCGCTGATTTTACTAATGTTTTACGAAATAGACACAAGTGATCAAAAACTACATTATATGGCTGGATTATGAATATTGAATATCACCCCCTTTTAGCTTGGTAATCTAATAATTAGGAAACGGGTATGGCCCCTAATTGACGCGAATCCTAAAGATATATCTATGGACCTCGACAAGTCCCATCCGGGGTACGGATGCTTTAGTACTTCGAGATTATTATTATTATACAGATGAGAGGTTCTGTTTGGGGATATTCTATGCATTAAAGTTAAGTCAGTTATCAAGCTTTCACCATATGAATGATTTTTAATTCGCGGGTTACGCGTGTTATTATGTACTCGGGTTACGTGTAATATTGAATATATGAAATCTTGTGGTCTATTAAAATGATGGAAATGAATGTTTATGATAAACTAATGAACTCACCAACCTTTTGGTTGACACTTGAAAGTATGTTTATTCTCAGGTATGAAAGAAATCTTCCGCTGTGCATTTGCTCATTTTAGAGATATTACTTGGAGTCATTCATGACATATTTCAAAAGACGTTGCATTCGAGTCGTTGAGTTCATCAAGATTATTATTAAGTCAATTATAGTTGGATATATTATGAAATGGTATCCATGCCGTCAACTTTCGATGTAATGAAAGTTTGTCGTTTAAAAACGAATGCAATGTTTGTAAAATGTATCATGTAGAGGTCAAGTACCTCGCGATGTAATCATATGTTATTGTATTCGTCCTTATGGATTAGGACGGGTCGTTTCACTTAGTTAAAGTTTTTATCCCACTGGGTTTTTCTTTGACCAAGGTTTTTTAACGAGGCAGTAATATATAGTCGATATCCGATCAAACAAAATTGTCATCCAATGGGGAGTGTTATAATATAGTCAACATATGAAATAGTAATGTTGAAAAATGTGGATGATCAATAATTGTTGGCTAGTGAATTTTCTTGTATAAATATATGGTGAATGTAAGAAAGAAACTTGCACCTTTCTTAATAAAAATTCTTCTCTCTCTCTTTTACTCCCTACTAATTCTATAAGTTAACAATAATAATTACAAGTTAGAAGACCACTAATGGTTGTTAACGAGAACCAAATTATAACATAATTAAAATACTTTTCATGCCTTATTTCATGGGGTGTTTCCATGTGCCTTGCACATGACCATTTCTCAAACCCAATCAATTCATGGATTATACAGAAATATCCTTAACACCATCGTCCGTATTTGGATTCCGTTCCACCCATTAATTCCGGTAACGAAACCAAACAAGAAAAAACAACGGGCATGAATGACCGTTTATTATTGTTACGCATACGTGAAAAAAAATTCAACACGAAAATATTTGTACGCAATCTATTTCGTAACCGTATAGGCGTGACTTACAATAATATGTACCTATGGTGACAACCAATCAACCATACACAGTTATGTTAGTCATGGCATCTTGTAATTTGTTTATCTATACTTTCATGCACACATTCCTATTTATGTCAATATGGCATAAAATTAAACAAGCTAGATAGAGAAATTGCGTACTCACAACGTTGATTGTTCCAACGTTTAAATCTTCATCAAGTTTAAGATATCCATAAAATAGTCTCCAATGATTATTGATCCCTTTGACGCAAGACATATCCATATCATTGAAATAATTTAATTCAATAACCACCCTTTTTCTCATAAATATTGTTGGACTCGATGAAAACTCCTTCCAGAAGTGAACCAAACATCCATCTAATTCTCCATTCTTAGTATCATGAAATCCCAAATCATTTTCATAAAAATATTCCGTGAATATTTTCACCAACACATCCTTTGTCTTTCCACGATTCAACCAAGGTTTATCCATAATTATCATGAAAAATACTTAATTAGTTTGTTAGAAAATAGGGTTGTAAATTGATAATCCCGGATTGATTCTTGAATCGTGAAACACTTTCCTAATTAAGTATTTCGACCCTACTTGCCTCGGGTTACACGAAATCTTAATTGGGATAAGACAAGAACGCAATTTGACTCTAGGCAAGAAGAGATCAAATTATAGTATTAGTAAGAATGTGAATGTTTCTGTATATATATTCTTATGAAAGTAAAACTCATATCTCATATATATATATATATATATATATATATATATATATATATATATATATATATATATATATATATATATATATATATATATATATATAAGAAATGAAAGTGTACAATGAAAGGTAGCAACCTTTCAACAAAAAGAGGCAACCTTTCAACGAAAAGACGCAACTTTTCGTTAACACCTAATGGAAAATGATGGAATTTTGAACCTTTTCAATACCACAATTTCCATGCCAGTATCAAGTTAACTCTTACGGACGTGTACTCCACACACTCCAAACCCGTTACTAAATATAACTTGATTACCCTTGCTTTCAAGTAAATCTCAATTAACTAAAATGTTTGTTGATAACACTAAAATCACCAACAATAAGGAGTGTTCAAAGTCCAGTTTTGACCAAATTTCAGACCAAACTGGCAAATCCCTAGTTTAAACACACTACTTAGTAATAGCTTCAATATTTTTCTAACAATATCCTTATTTTTACGGATCATAAACTATTATACTTTCTATTTAATAAAAATGACGGTTGATTTGTACACCATCAACAGTTAATTGACGTGGAACTAGATGGATGAATGGGCTGATTTGCTGGAGCCTAAAGGGGTTTTCTTTGGCCCAAGTTCTTTTAATTAAGACTGATTTTAATTCCTTTTTAGTTTAATTGTTTCCTTATTTAAATTAGGGTTATTTACCTATATATATACCCTATTGTTTTATCTTAGGACGATCATCTAATAATTATTGAATAAAGTTTGTTCCTGAATTATTCTCTTCATAAGTAATTGTGCGCATTTACTTCATTCTAAAGTAGCGTTTGCTTCTTTAGGTATCTCGTCCTCATTATTAATGTACCATTAATCATAATTCAAAGTGTTGTACATTATAATTGTATAATAATGCATAGTTAGTTATAGTTATATATGATCAATTTTGACAACACATTAACATGTCTATAGCTTCAACATTACACACAAGATCAAATTAACCCACTATCTTCATGATAAGAACAACGTGTGGTGGTGGTTGATTTTGAGATCAGGAGTTAATTTTGAGCTATCGTACGATTTCGAGATTGGAACAACAAGTGATGGTACCAGTTTTGTGTGGGTGGTTGATTTCGGGATCATAACAGATTGTGGTGATTGCTTTTGATCAAGCATACTTTCACTGAGGGCTGAAAACATGTTTGACACCAATAAAGAGGGTTTTTTGAATTCAGCGACGCTAATCTCCGGTCAGGTTACTGTGAATTCGAGAGGGTGGTTATGGTTTGCCCGTTGGCCGATGCACGGAGCTGGTCGGCAGTAAGGCAAAAAAATCCTACGAAGAGCCGTAGGTAAAAAAAAAAAAAAAAAACTAGCTTAGATTGTGTGCCATAATTGTTTGGATAACCCCTTTATTTATAAGTGGGAATTAGAGTTTTGGAGGAAGATTAGTGAGAACCCATAAACCAAGACCGATTAATCCCTTGTAGAAAAAGACAACTTGTTGTTCACAAAAACGCTCTCCGTAAAACATGTACTCTACCTTTCTATTCCACCGATAGCGTCTTTCTTTTTTCCGGCTTCCACCCTTTTACAACTACACAGCCACCCATCTCCCACCCTATTACACCCACAGCCACCCATCTCCACCACCATCCATCTTTAATTAACTCTCTTTTTTTAGTAGCAACATCCTCCTGCTGTGTGCCGGAAAGCCTAATTTTTACTCGCCTACTCTTCCTGCCGTAAACCACCGCAAACCACCTTTCCGATCTGTTTGATTCCTTCCCAACATCCTCATTTTACTCATACCCAACAACAAAATCCTTTAATTTTAAACCCCTTTGCTCTAATGGATCCTAACTCCTTTCATACTTCATACCCTAACTCTTTTCAACCTTCATACCCAAATTCCATCCACATCCACAACCCTTCCAACTTCCAATTCGAAAACAATAAATCGAATCAATTTAATCGTACCCGTTCCTCCTTTACAAAGAAATCGACGGTTTTTTAGGTGGACTATCCAGATTTACTAACCCGGTTATCATTAAAAACGCCTTTCGACGATTTGGGAACATCCAGGGGATTTCTTGGAAACAAGATCGCTGCTTTTCTTTTGTGAAATTTGAGAATATTAATCAGGCTTCAGAAGCTATTTCCTGAATGAATGGGATGATCCTAAATGGAAGGGAGATCTTTGTGGGCTTCGCTAAACATGAAATGTTCATCAGATGTGAGGATAAGGCAAATTCGTTCGATCATTCAAGTAACTTTCCTTCAATAATAAACCTTTATGTAAATCAAGGGCTCTTTGAGAATTCTATTCTTGCTGCACTTGTTATTGATAGAACCCCTATCAAGCAACTAAAGCTATTTAAATGGTTACGAAGTAGAAACATTTCCGTTATTATTTCTGTCAAGTCTTGGGGTTTGTATGGATATATAGTTCAATGCAAAGATGAGGATAGCTTTAATAGGTTGACAATGGGGCCGAATATGAATGAGTTAGAGTTCCTAAGTGTGCAGCCTATGACCCAAAGAAGGAACATATATTCAAGAGTCACTCGTTTGATGTTAAATGGTATTCCTTTTGAATACTGCTCTCCTGAGTGTATGATTGAGGTTGTAAAATTTTTTGGGAATGTCTTACTCATCGAAAGCAATTCCCAAAATCTTAAACAAGCAGATTCGTTATTTGTTTTGGCTGAAGTTAACGATCCGGGGCCAATTCATAAATATGTAAGCGCTAACATCTCGAACAACACCACATGTAAAGTCTGGGTTGAAAAAGCTAATTTTCCCGATACGGTGGAAGTTGTATCTGATGAATCCACTAATGAGTATAACTCTCTGATATTATTAACTCGTAAAGCACTCGAAGTGCAAATTGACTCTCCTCTGAATAATTCTGTGTCGCCGGTTTTGCTACAGCCATCACCGGTAAATCATCCGGAGGAGGGTGAAATTGTCGTTGGGGATGCTGTTATGATTTCTCCAACCCCTACAAATGTTGATAAAACCAAGGACTTACATTTATCAATGGAGAGGGTTCAAAAGGCTATACTTTCGCATAAAAAAAAAAGTTGAAGAGGTCAAAATGAATCTTTTTTCTTCAATAGGGCAGGAAGAAGTTATAACAAATAGGTCACCCGCTTCTTCCATTCCCCTTGATCCTCCTTTCGCTGTTAAGGAAAATGAATTTCCTTCCCTGCTTCCTAAACAACCTTCTAACTGCTCTTCTTCCATCCTTGCCTCAAAACAATCTCCTAAAAATAACGCTTGTAACACCACTACCCCTACATACGCATCAAAATTAACTGAACAAATTGGTGACGAGGTAACTACCCGTGATCAATGCTTCGGTGTTGAGTGTCAGGCCTCATGCGAAAAGATTCGTAAAAGATGCTTGAACATGGAAGATAAAGAAGTACCTCCTGCTTTTGTAAATCCTAAGGTAAAAAAGAAGCCCTCTAGTTCAAGTGCAAACAATTGGATCGACCAGATCCCGAATATCTCAAGTTTATTTGATACAACTAGCGAGATAAACCATATTGTAGGGCAAGAAACGAATTGTAAAAAGTCAAAAAAGTCTAATGGACAGGTTGTGGGGACAAAAATTTTGACGTACAAGGAAGAAATTATTAGAATATTAATATGTAACAAATTGTCATATGTTGTAAAGTGTAAATCTAGTCAGTCAACATACAACCTAGTCATAAGTTGTACAGATTATTTAGGAAGGGATTCTATCCCATTTTTTACTGATAGTTAGTTACCCAATACTGGGTCCATGTACGTGTATATATTGTATGTTAAACTGACGAATAAAGGCAAGCAATTCAATTTCTTTTATGGTATCAGGCCTTTCTTCTCTCAAATTCACACTCCATTTTCTGCAAATTTCTTCCACTTTCTCAACCTACAATGGCAGACAAGCAAAACTTTCATCCTGCCTTAACAATTTCAAACATTAAAAATTTCATACCTATTACTTTGGAACTCAATAACAGCCTTTACAATTCTTGGTCTCATTTGTTTAAACTCCACTGCACAGCCTATGGTGTACTCGATCATATCATCCCACCAACCGATGACTCTTCTTCTTCGAACACCACCAATCCCAACACAGATCCAATGTGGCTTCGATTGGATGCTATTGTGTTACAATGGATTTATGGCACTCTTTCCACCGAGCTTCTCAATACCGTCATGGAACAAGACGAAACCACTGCTGCTGCTGCCTGGTCTCGATTACAATCTGTTTTTCAAGACAACAAGAATTCCAGAGCCTTATACCTTCACAGGCAATTTTCAACAATCAAGCTTGATGATTTTGCCAATGTTTCAGCCTATTGTCAACAACTCAAGTCTCTAGCCGATCAATTGATGAATGTTGGGGACAAAGTATCCAACGAGCGAATGGTCCTTCAACTCATCGCCGGCTTGAATGACAACTTCGACACCGTGGGAACGTATTTTACTCAATTAGATAAACTGCCATCTTTTTATGAAGCACGTTCCAAGCTTATTTTAGAAGAAACACGAAAGCAAAAACAAATTATCCACAACACTGGCAATAACGACGCTGCTCTAATCACCACCACTACCACAAAATCGTCATCTCCAATTGACCAGTCACAACCACGATACAACACTCAACGAGGTCGAGGTAATAATCGGGGTCACAATGGTCGGGGTTGTAATAATAGCAATCGAGGTCGTGGACGGTCCAACTTTTATCAATCGGGTGGCATTCCCTCATCTTCGCCGACTAATTGGAAACAACAGCAACCGCCATTTACCAATTGGGGTTATCAACAAAACCCTTGGGCTCAGCAGACTCCTCCATGCCCTTATCCAACTATGAATTGGGTCAGGCCCAATAGCAACCAAGCTGGGCTTCTCGGTCCTAGCCCTCATCAGCAAGCTTACAATGTGGAAACTAGCCAGTTTTGTCCTACTGAGTTGAATAATGCGCTTCACACTATGTCTCTAAATTCTCCGGACGAAACATGGTACATGGATTCAGGGGCTACTTCTCATATGACCACGAACTCAGGTTTACTCTCGTCTTATTCTCCATTAAATCACTCTAAACAAATTATAGTTGGAAATGGCTATGGGATACCAATACAAGGGTTGGGACAATCTAAAATAAACAACCCACACCGTCCACTATACTTGAACAATATTTTACATGCCCCTAAACTAATTAAAAACCTTGTATCTGTTCGACGTCTTACTCTTGATAATAATACATCTATATCATTTGATCCTTTTGGTTTTACTGTGAAGGAGTTTCCCCAGGGCACGCCAATTCTGAGATGTAATAGTACCGGCGACTTATACCCCATCTCCACTTCCATGTTGCAACGTGTCACATCGCCTAGTTCATTTGTTGCCGTTTCTCAAGACTTATGGCATAATCGTCTTGGACATCCCGGAGCAAATATTTTAAATTCTCTTAGAAATAAAAGTTTCATTACTTGTAATAAAAGTTCTTTAAATTCTGTTTGTCAATCTTGCGTATTTGGAAAACACATAAAAATGCCATTTGTTACTTCTCGTTCAACTTCACTTTCACCTTTTGACATTATTCATAGTGACTTATGGACCTCACCCGTACTAAGTACATCCGGACATCACTATCACTATTACCTATTATTTCTAGATAACTACTCCAATTTTCTATGGACTTTCCCCTTAGCAAACAAATCTGATACATATTCCGTCTTTCTAACTTTTAACAAATATATTAACACACAATTTGGAAAACAAATCAAAACCTTCCAATGCGACAATGGAACTGAATACAATAACAAATCCTTTCATCAATTTTGTACTCAAAATAGAATGTCATTTCGTTTTTCGTGTCCTTACACATCACCACAAAATGGAAAATCCGAACGCAAAATACGAGCCATTAATAACATAATTAGAACACTTCTCTCTCACGCTTCCGTACCACCATATTTTTGGCATCATGCCTTACAAATGGCCACATATCTCATTAACATTCTTCCTAGCAAGCTTTTACAATATCAATCACCTACACAAATTCTTTATTCGCGCACCCCCTCTTACACTCATCTAAGAACATTTGGATGCTTATGCTTTCCATTATTACATTCAACAACTATAAATAAATTACAACCACGTTCTACACCGTGTGTGTTTCTAGGTTATCCTCAAAATCATCGTGGTTATAAATGTTATGACATCCACTCAAAGAAAATTATTATTTCTTGTCACGTTATTTTTGACGAAACCCAATTTCCATTTGCAAACTTATCAAAATTCACTCCAAAAACTTATGAATTTCTACACGATAATATTCATCCACTTTATACACTTCCATCCACCTGGACAAGTCAAAGCTCGCCTACCAGTGTGCCTTCTATTATCTCACCCACACCTAATAATCAGCCCAATCTCGCTACACCTTCACCATCATCTACTGGGCCATCATCTAATATTAGCCCACTATCTAAGTCTAATTCTCCTACTGGACAATTTCATAATAGTCCTCCTCCATCACCTTCTACTTCAAATAATAATTCACCTACACCTATTAATACTAACTCTCCTACAATTCCTACTGATCCATCACCTGTGCATGATACGAACCTCACTCCCCAACCAACTAGAACTATCACTACTAGGAGTATGTCTGGCATTCATAAGCCTAAAACTCTTTTTAACCTGTCCGCTACTACTACACTCTCTCCACTACCCAGTACACCCAAACAAGCCATATCCGGCCCTAATTGGAACCATGCCATGACCGATGAATATAGAGCTTTAATGGACAATAACACTTGGGTACTTGTACCGCGGACTAATGATATGCATGTTATTAGAAGTATGTGGATTTTCAGGTACAAATTTAAATCGGACGGGTCACTTGAAAGGTACAAAGCAAGGTTGGTTGGTGATGGTCGTTCTCAAACGGTCGGCATTGATTGTAACGAAACGTTTAGTCCGGTCGTTAAACCGGCAACAATTCGAACCGTTTTATCCATCGCCCTTTCTCGCTCTTGGTTAATAAATCAACTTGACGTCAAAAATGCATTTTTACACGGGACTTTAAAGGAGACGGTATATATGCATCAACCTTATGGTTTTCGTGATCCTACTAAACCGGATCACGTGTGTCTTCTCAAACGATCTTTATACGGGTTAAAGCAAGCACCACGTGCTTGGTATCATCGTTTTGCAACGTATGTGTCTTCGATTGGGTTTGTTAATAGCAAGTCAGATAACTTTCTTTTTGTCTACAAAAACGGTAATCAAACGGCATATATTCTACTATATGTAGATGATATCATATTAGTAACATCGTCGCCTGCTCTTAAACAATCAATCATGTCACTTCTATCTCATGAGTTCGCTATGAAAGATCTCGGTTCACTTAGCTACTTCCTTGGCATAGCTATCACTTCCAACAAACATGGGCTGTTTTAGAGTCAATCTTCATATGCAAAAGATATAATTGCAAGGGCTGGTATGACTGCTTGCAATCCTATTAAAACCCCCTGTTGATACTAATGCCAAGTTAAGCTCCACAACGGGTCCATCGTTTGCTGATCCTACAAAATACCGAAGCCTAGCTGGCGCCTTACAATACCTAACGTTTACGCGACCCGATATCTCATATGCCGTTCAACAAATTTGCTTACATATGCATGATCCTAAGGAGTGTCACATGCATGCACTTAGGCGTATTATTCGATACCTTCAAGGCACTTTATCATATGGGTTGCAGTTAACACCATCGTCTACTACCTCCTTAGTTGCATATACGGATGCCGATTGGGGCGGATGTCCCGATACTCGCCGCTCTACTTCCGGATATTGTGTCTTCTTAGGCACAAACTTAATCTCCTGGTCTTCAAAACGCCAACCGACGGTATCTCGCTCAAGTGCGGAAGCCGAATATAGAATAGAGGTGTAGCTAATGCCGTATCCGAATCATGTTGGCTTCGTAATTTACTTCTCGAGCTCCATTGTCCCATTTCAAAAGCAACAATGGTACTTTGTGACAATGTGAGCGCTATTTATCTTTCTGGTAATCCGGTTCAACATCAACGAACTAAGCATATAGAAATGGACATTCACTTTGTCCGTGAAAAAGTTACTCGCGGTAATGTTCGGGTTCTACACATTCCTACTCGTTTTCAAATTGCGGATATATTTACAAAGGGCCTTCCACGAGTTCTTTCCGAAGAATTTCGGTACAGTTTAAACGTCCGCTCCACTCCCGCTTGAACTGAGGGGCTATATTAGAATATTAATATGTAACAAATTGTCATATGTTGTAAAGTGTAAATCTAGTCAGTCAACATACAACCTAGTCATAAGTTGTACAGATTATTTAGTAAGGGATTATATCCCCTTTTTTACTGATAGTTTTTTTTACTGATAGTTAGTTACCCAATACTGGGTCCATGTACGTGTATATATTGTATGTTAAACTGACGAATAAAGGCAAGCAATTCAATTCCTTTTAGAAATGATTCGATTTGGCGCTATGATGGAAAATATGGCGGCCGACGAACAGCTTGCCAAAAATTCAAAATCGTGAAAATTGGGTCGTGGTATTCCTGTCTTTTGCAAAGGGTAATTTGGTTCAAATGATTTGTTTTTTACAAAGAAACATGAGCTTGTGGTGGAGTTTTCTTGCATATTTCATTGTAGGTTTCAACATTCCAATTGTTGACGATATAATCGAGTGGATTTCGTCTTGGGCTACTTTGGTTTGCTTGATCAAAGTCAAGGCTTTCAACAACATTCGTCTCAAGTTATGCGTTCCTCTTTATGTTATATTCGAATGTTACATTCTCGTCTATTTGTAGACTTTCATATTTATCTTCCATTGTTTTTTTTTTTTTTTTTTTTTTTTTTTTTTTTTTTTTTTTTTTGTCTTTCAATGTGTATTTCCTGTTTTCATTTGGGCCATTGTGATTGTAAGGTCTTATGGGTTCTTGTTCATGCTTTTGGGCTCTTCACAACCTAGTGAAGAGTTTCCTTTTGATATATTTTCTAATTTTTCGCCGAAAAAAAAAAGTTATTCGGGCCGATGGGCTACGCATATCATCAGTTTTTGAGATGAGATAAGAGACCATAAGAATTCTTTTTTGTAATGGTTAATAGAGGACGATTTGTAAAAATAAGTCGCTATACGAGCTTATTCCTCAAGAAAGACAAGCTTTTATTCCTCAAGAAAACGAACATATATTTCATAGCATTATTTCATAGCATTATTCCTCAAGAAAGACAAGCTTTTAGTTGCAATTGTTCTATTTACAAGTGATATTCGTTTAAATAATAAAAGGTGAAGACAAAAGACAGATTCGACGAATTGAAGACGCAAACGACCAAAAAGCTCAAAAGAACAAAAGACAATCAAAAAGGTTCCAATTATTGATAAGAAACGTCTCAAAATCACAAGAGTACAAGATTCAAAACGCAAAGTACAAGATATTAAATTGTACGCGAGGACGTTCGAAAATCCGGAACCGGGACCAGAGTCAATTCTTAACGCTCGACGCAACGGACTAAAAATTACAAGTTAACTATATATATAAATATAATATAATATATAATTAATTATATTAATTATATATATATTATATATATATATTTAAAACCGTCGGCAGCAGGAAACTCCAAGGGTGTAAACTGTAAATACCTCTCCGCGACTCGCGGAGTTTTAAGGGTATTTTGCCGCGAGTCGCGGAGCCCCAAAATTCACTTCTGGCTATAAAGCCAACCGAATTCTGATCGAATTTAACATCTTATTTTCTCAATCTCTCTCTCAATATATACGTAATATATTTATATTTATAATTTATATTTTAATTTTAATTATAATTCTAATAATAAGGGTATGTTAGCGAATGTTGTAAGGGTGTAAGTCGAAATTCTGTCCGTGTAACGCTACGCTATTTTTAATCATTGTAAGTTATGTTCAACCTTTTTATATTAATGTCTCGTAGCTAAGTCGTTATTATGCTTGTTTAAAACGAAGTAATCATGATGTTGGGCTAATTACTAAAATTGGGTAATTGGGCTTTGTACCATAATTGGGGTTTGGACAAAAGAACGACACTTGTGGAAACTAGGCTATGGGCTATTAATGGGCTTTATATTTGTTTAACTAAATGAAAGTTTGTTAATGTTAATATAAAGATTTACAATTGGGCGTCCCTATAAATTATCATATACACTCGATCGGACACGATGGGCGGGGTATTTATATGTACGAATAATCGTTCATTTAACCGTACACGGGAATGGATTAATAGCCACTAGAATAATTAAAACAGGGGTGAAATTACATTCAAGGGTAATTGGTGTAATTGTTAACAAAGTAGTAAAACCTTGGTTTACACGCAGTCGATAACCTGGTGTATTCATTAAACAAAGTATTAAAACCTTGTTACAATTCGAATCCCCAATTAGTTGGAATATTTATCTTCGGGTATAATAATAATTTGACAAGGACACTTGCAATTTATATTTATGACTGATGGACTGTTATGGACAAAAACCAGACGGACATATTGAATAATCCAGGACAAAGGACAATTAACCCATGGGCATAAAACTAAAATCAACACGTCAAACATCATGATTACGGAAGTTTAAATAAGCATAATTCTTTTATTTCATATTTAATTTCCTTTATTTTATATTTAATTGCACTTCTAATTATCGCATTTTTATTTATTTTATTTTATCGCACTTTTAATTATCGTACTTTTAATTATCGCAATTTAATTTTATCGCATTTTTATTATTCGTAATTTCATTATCGTTATTTACTTTAAGCTTTAATTTAAGTCTTGTATTTATTTTATATTTTACATTAGGTTTTAACTGCGACTAAAGTCTTAAAATCGACAAACCGGTCATTAAACGGTAAAAACCCCCCTTTATAATAATAATATTACTTATATATATATTTGTATTTTTATAAAAGTAAACTAATATAGCGTTAAGCTTTGTTTAAAGATTTCCCTGTGGAACGAACCGGACTTACTAAAAACTACACTACTGTACGATTAGGTACACTGCCTATAAGTGTTGTAGCAAGGTTTAAGTATATCCATTCTATAAATAAATAAATATCTTGTGTAAAATTGTATCGTATTTAATAGTATTTTCTGCTAAAATTTAAT
The DNA here is from genome assembly GCF_046630445.1 of Rutidosis leptorrhynchoides. Lineage (NCBI taxonomy): Eukaryota > Viridiplantae > Streptophyta > Magnoliopsida > Asterales > Asteraceae > Rutidosis > Rutidosis leptorrhynchoides. Next base: position 316,339,434 of record NC_092342.1, read on the forward strand.
AGTATTTTATACCCCTCTGCTCTGACATCAAGTATTTTTGGCGCCGCTGCCGGGGAAATTATCTTAAACGCCGGAAGCGCAACGCTAATATAAAAAAAAAAAAAAAAAAGATTTTTAGTTACTTTTATTAAAAGTCATTTTTGTAAAAATACGTTTTAAAAATTCGAGAAATATAAAAAGAAAAACAAAAATATATGTATTTTTAAGATTTTGTTAAATATTTAAGTTTTATAAGTTTCTTTATTTTTATTTTAGTTTATAAAAATATAAGTTTTAATTTTAATATCTTTTATTTAATTAAAAAACAGAAAACAAAATAAAAAAAAAAAAAATAAAGAAAAACGCGTAAAAAGTAAGTCCTGTCAACTGAATTCCTGAACCCCGCGACTCGCGGGGATTTCTTCTTTATTTGCCGCGACTCGCGGAGGGCTTCTGACACACGGACAAAAACCCTAATCACGGGTTATTTTTAATTATTATTATTATTAAAACCTAAATATTATTATTATTATTATTAATTTTAGTTTTATTTTTACTTTTTACTTTATATTTATGTATTTAGTATTAATTAAGTTTTTATTAAATTATAAAATTAATAGTTTAGTAAAATAAATAATATAAAAATAATATTTTTATAAAAATTGTACTTTTTACAACTTTTTGTATATTTTTATATTTTGTACCCTTTTTAATCATTGTAGCGTAATATTTGTATTTTTTAGCTCATATTTAATTTTAAACTTAGTTTTTGCTATAGTTATTTTTACTCCTAGATTTTTAGGCTTTGCCGTAGAATTCATTAAGTGCTTTTTCTTTAGACTAAGATTTAGGTGCTTTAGAATTTTGCGACGCCTTTTTAAGTTTTAGTTTCTTTTTAAGTTATTTCCATTTGGGATTTAGTTTTTCCTGTAAGCTTTAATATTTTTAGACACCTTTTACTATGTATCAATTATTATTCCAATTAGTAATTTCAATTTGCGATTATAATTTTAAGTTAGTTGTAGTAATAAGGTTAAATTAGTTAAGTATTTTTAAGTTTTTATAAGTTTCTTTTATTTTTCCGTCACCTTTTATTTTTCAACCATATTTTTTTTTCTTTCTTTTTCGACCTTTTTCGACGAACTCTCTTTTTCTTTCTTATTTCTCGCTATTCTAGTTTTAGGACTTAGAATTTTATTCTACTTCTTATCTAAATTTCTTAAAATTACGAAAATTTATTTTAAGTGGTTAAATTGATAGACATCAAAATTTTCTGGTTCGTAGTAATAGTTGGATTTGTACGTGGACCGGGTTATTGGAGCCAAACAGTCCTCAATTATATTGAGACCAAACGAATCCTGCCCCTCTGCTGCATCTTTTGGCTATTCGAAACGTGGGCAAAATCAGAAAAGTCTATTGATTGGATAACTTATTATAATTTTTCTTTCCTTTTTAAAACTAATAAGATATTCAGTGAATGCACCGAGCAAGACGTTCATCACCTTTTGTACGTTCACCACCTGTAACTCGATCAAGACATCGTTTAACAAATATAACCGCCGTTGATTTTTCTTTAGAATCGTCATCCAGTCGACCAAGTACTTCAGTTCAAATTTCCGATAATCCAGTTGTTGAAACAAACCTCACAATTGAGAATCCAGAAAATATTCAGGAACGGTTCATAGATCCTGAACCACTAAACTTTCCTCCGGAGCCACCAATCATTCAAACAGAGATTGTTGAGGAACGAACTATTAAATCAGAATCATCTAGTGATACCGATTCAACAAATTCAATTATGGAGAATCTGGAACCTTTAAGTATGGAAGACCGAATGAGAGCTAAACGCACTGGCCAAGGTCACGCAATTACTCATCCAGACATTAATGCGCCAGATTATGAAATCAAAGGACAAATTTTACACATGGTGACTAATCAATGCCAATTTAGTGGTGCGCCGAAGGAAGATCCAAATGAACATCTACGTACCTTTAATAGGATCTGCACACTATTTAAAATACGAGAAGTGGAGGATGAACAGATATATCTCATGTTATTTCCCTGGACTTTAAAGGGAGAAGCCAAAGATTGGTTGGAATCGTTACCTGAAGGGGCGATTGATACATGGGATGTTTTAATTGACAAATTTCTTAAACAATTTTTTCCTGCATCTAAAGCCGTAAGACTTCAAGCAGAAATTGTTACGTTCACACAGAAACCAAATGAAACTCTATATGAGGCGTGGACAAGATATGGAAAGTTGTTAAGAGGATGTCCGCAACATGGTTTAGACACCTGTCAAATAGTACAAATATTTTACCGAGGATGCGACATCACTACAAGAAAAGACATAGATATAGCAGCTGGTGGTTCTATTATGAAGAAAACCGAAACTGATGCTTACAAAATTATTGATAACACTGCTTCCCACTCACATGAGTGGCACCAAGAAAAAGATATCATTAGATCATCTAAAGCAGCTAGAGCCGATTCTAGCCATGACTTAGATTCCATTTCCGCAAAGATAGATGCTTTCGAGAGACGAATGGAAAAGATGACTAAAGATATTCATGCTATACGAATTAGTTGTGAGCAGTGTGGAGGACCACATTTGACAAAAGATTGTCTCAGTATTGAATTAACAATGGAACAAAGAGAGAATATTTCATACATAAACCAAAGGCCTGGAAATAATTATCAGAATAATTATCAACCGCCAAGACCAATTTACAATCAAAACCAGAATTATAACCGAAATATTCCATACAACAACCAACAAGGTCCTAGCAATCAACAAGTATCCAATAATACTTACAATCAGCAAAGACCGAATTTTCAAAACAAACCACCACAACAAACCGATGATAAAAAGCCAAATTTAGAAGATATGATGACGAAGCTAGTTGAAACTCAAACGCAGTTTTTCACATCTCAAAAACAAACCAATGAACAAAATGCTCAAGCATTTAGAAATCAACAAGCTTCTATTCAAAATCTGGAACAAGAAGTAAGAAACCTAGCAAGGTTAATAGGTGAAAGAAAACCGGGAAGTTTACCTAGCGATACAAATGCTAACCCCCGGAATGAAACAGCTAAAGCTATTACCACAAGAAGTGGTACAACACTTAAACCACCTGAAATACCTGTAACTTCTGATGAAACTATTCCTACTCCACAAGAACCACAACCTGATAAAGAAAAGGAAAAAGAACCGGTAGTTGAAAAGGTTAATGAAGATAACACAGTTAAGGATAAACCTTATGTTAAACCATACCAACCACCACTTCCTTACCCGAGTAAAATGAAGAAAGAGAAACTTGAAGCCGAGCAATCCAAATTCTTGGATATGTTTAAACAGATAAATGTAAATCTTCCTTTCATTGATGTAATTTCAGGAATGCCAAGATATGCTAAATTCTTGAAAGATCTAATCACAAATAGAAAGAAAATGGAAGAACTCTCGGCTGTTACTATGAATGCTAATTGTTCAGCAGTGCTGTTGAATAAGATACCAGAAAAATTATCTGATCCAGGAAGTTTCACAATTCCATGTTTTCTGGGTAGTCTTAGTTCAATAGAAGCATTGGCTGATTTAGGTGCTAGTATAAATCTAATGCCGTATTCACTATACGCTAAACTAGACCTTGGAGAATTGAAACCAACCAGAATAAGCATACAACTAGCCGATAGATCAATAAAATATCCTAGAGGGATAATGGAGAACATGCTAGTTAAAGTTGGTACTTTAGTATTTCCAGTAGACTTTGTTGTTTTGGACATGGAAGAAGATTCTCAAGTTCCTCTCATATTAGGAAGACCATTCTTAAACACGGCTAAAGCAATGATAGACGTGTTCGGTAAGAAACTGACCCTAAGTATAGAGGATGAGAGTGTTACCTTTTCAGTGGATAGAGCCATGCAACAACCACAATCTGCAGATGATACATGTTATTATATTCAAACTATAGATGCACATGCAGAATTATTAGAAGAATTTCCAGAATTACAAGGAACAGGAGAATGTTCTTTAGGAGAAGGAAATGAACCAATTGATGAAGCTGAAATGTTAGCTACACTTATAGCTAATGGATATGAACCAACAACAGAAGAAATTCAAATGCTAAAAGAAGAAGACAGATATCGATATAAATCATCGATAGAAGAACCTCCGAAATTAGAGTTAAAGCCACTTCCAAATCATTTGGAATACGCTTATTTACATGGTGAATCTGAATTACCTGTAATAATATCGTCTTCTCTGAATGAAAATGAGAAATCACAACTCATTTCTGTGTTGAAAGCTCATAAACCAGCCATTGCATGGAAGATTCATGATATTAAAGGAATAAGTCCTTCGTATTGCACACATAAAATCCTTATGGAAGAAGGTCATAAAACGTATGTGCAACGCCAACGAAGACTAAATCCTAATATGCAAGATGTAGTTAAGAAAGAGATTATTAAACTGCTAGATGCAGGTTTGATATATCCAATCTCTGATAGTCCATGGGTAAGCCCAGTTCAATGCGTGCCTAAGAAGGGTGGCATGACTGTCATTACAAATGAGAAAAATGAGCTTATTCCTACTAGGACTGTAACAGGATGGCGTGTATGTATTGATTATAGAAAATTAAATGACGCCACCAGAAAAGATCACTTTCCCTTACCTTTCATAGATCAAATGTTGGAAAGATTAGCCGGAAATAGTTACTATTGTTTTCTAGATGGATTTTCCGGATATTTTCAAATTCCAATAGCACCCGAAGATCAAGAGAAAACCACATTCACGTGCCCTTATGGTACTTTTGCTTACAAACGCATGCCATTTGGACTTTGTAACGCCCCTGCAACCTTTCAAAGGTGTATGATGGCGATTTTTCACGACATGATAGAAGAATGCATGGAAGTATTCATGGATGACTTTTCAGTCTTCGGTGATACATTTAAATCATGTCTAGTTAATCTGGAACGAATGCTAATTAGATGCGAAAAATCAAATCTAGTACTTAATTGGGAGAAATGCCATTTCATGGTTAAAGAAGGCATCGTTCTTGGACATAAAATTTCAAAAGAAGGAATCGAAGTGGATAGAGCTAAAGTAGATGTAATTGCTAAACTTCCACATCCCACCAATGTTAGAGGAGTTAGGAGTTTTCTAGGGCATGCCGGTTTTTACCGACGTTTCATAAAAGATTTTTCTAAAATTGCCACTCCTATGAATAAACTCCTAGAAAAGGATGCGACATTCATCTTTTCGGATGAGTGTATCAAATCTTTTAATATTCTTAAAGAAAAACTCACTAATGCACCGATCATGATAACACCAAATTGGAATCTACCATTTGAATTAATGTGCGATGCAAGTGATTTTGCAATGGGAGCCGTTTTAGGACAAAGGATTGAAAAACGATTTCAACCTATATATTATGCTAGTAAGACATTACAAGGAGCACAAACGAACTATACAACTACTGAAAAAGAACTCCTTGCTATTGTCTTTGCTTTTGACAAATTTCGATCATATCTAGTTCTAGCAAAAACGGTGGTCTATACCGACCATTCTGCTCTTAGATACCTATTTTCAAAACAAGATGCTAAACCAAGATTAATCCGTTGGATCTTACTCTTACAAGAGTTTGATATTGAAATCCGAGATAAAAGAGGAGCAGAAAATCTCGCCGCTGATCATCTTTCTCGTCTTGAAAATCCCGAATTAGAAGTTCTGAATGAATCGGCCATACAAGACAACTTTCCTGATGAATATCTATTGAAGATAGATTATAAAGAAATCCCATGGTTTGCAGACTATGCAAACTACTTAGTTTGTGGATTCCTTGAAAAAGGATTATCGTACCAAAGACGAAAGAAATTCTTCAGTGATATAAAACACTATTTCTGGGAAGATCCACATCTGTTTAAAAGTTGTCCCGATGGAATAATACGCCGATGTGTATTTGGAGATGAAGCTAGTAAAATTTTAAACCATTGTCACACAGGACCAACAGGAGGGCATTATGGGCCTCAACTAACAGCAAGAAAAGTTTATGAAGCTGGATTCTATTGGCCTACAATTTACAAAGACGCACACCTTCTTTGCAAATCCTGTGATGCATGTCAAAGGGCCGGAAAAATAAGTCAACGTGATGAAATGCCACAAAATGTCATCCAAGTATGTGAAGTATTCGACATTTGGGGTATTGACTTTATGGGTCCATTCCCAAAATCTCATAATAATCTATATATACTCGTAGCCATTGATTATGTATCTAAATGGGCGGAAGCACAAGCTCTCCCAACTAACGATGCACGAGTTGTAGTCAACTTTTTAAAACGTCTTTTTGCAAGGTTTGGAACACCGAAAGCTTTAATAAGTGATCGGGGTACTCATTTCTGTAATAATCAACTTGAGAAAGTTCTTAAAAGATATGGAGTAACTCATAAAATCTCCACCGCATATCATCCACAAACAAGTGGACAAGTTGAAAATACAAACCGAGCTTTAAAACGTATTCTAGAGAAAACCGTAGGATCAAATCCAAAGGAATGGTCCATTAAATTGGAGGATGCACTCTGGGCTTTTAGAACAGCCTACAAAACTCCAATTGGAACCACACCTTTTAGACTTGTTTATGGAAAAGCATGTCATCTTCCAGTAGAAATTGAACACAAAGCATTTTGGGCTTTGAAGACATGTAATCTTGATTTACATGAAGCTGGACGTCTACGATTAAGTCAACTAAACGAATTAGAAGAATTAAGACATGAAGCATACGAAAATTCGTTAATCTATAAAGAAAGAACGAAGAAATGGCATGATAAAAGAATCAGAAGTTCAAAAGAATTTAAAGAAGGAGACAGAGTTCTTCTTTTCAATTCACGATTCAAGCTATTTCCTGGAAAATTGAAATCAAGATGGTCTGGACCATTCATAGTCAAAAGAGTTTTCCCATACGGAACGATAGAATTAATAAATTCAAATGGGATTGAATTTAAAGTTAATGGTCACAGAGTTAAACATTACATACATGGTCCGATGGAAGTCGACAACGAAGTTAATCACAATTTCGACACCACAGCTAACTAAGTGTGGGGAGAATCAAGTCTTTAAAGGATAATATATATATTTCTGTTAGAGTTAGATTGTCTGTTTTCGTGTAGTTCTCGAAAATGGAACACGTATGGTCTTTCCCTAGCAGACCCTAAAGAACTAGTCTTCTCCCCCCATTCTGAATTTTTATTTTTTTAGGTTTTTACAAAATGAAGACTGCCTGTGAACTAAACCATGGTCTAATGCTACACGCTTTGATCGCTAAACGTAATAATGACATACTCCCGAGTGAAATAGTATCAGTAATCAGAGAAAGAATGGACGGAGTTAGAAAAGGATCCAGATGCGAAGATAATAAGTTACAATTTGGTAAAGGAAAATCAAAATCCGCAGCGAAAAGAAGAGCACGACACCTAGAACGATGTCACAAATGCGGAAAATGGTCACATGGAGGTAAATGTTCAAATAATCAAACCTATTCAAATACCGAATTTGTTACTTTATGCAGAGACGGACCGTTCATATGTTTAGAAGAAAAGACAATGAATGCTAGAGGTTACGCCTATGCAGCCATGGAAGACCAATTAAACCGACTATCTTATGAATATAATAGATCATATAACTAAGAAATCTATTTCACAGGTATGTCTGTACAGTTTTTATTTTTATTTTTATTTTTAACCTTTTGATAATAAACGCTAATTTGTTCGCTAAAAAGTATTAAATTGGTATTAAATAAAATTAGGTTTGGCGACCGAAATTATTGATATCATTCAAAAATTTATTACATCACTGCGAAATTTAACGTTTATTCTTAAGGTATAAATATCTTTAATCAAATCAACCCAAAATATTTCAAAAATTCGTCATGAGTTAAATTAGGTTTTGGAACCGAAATTACTTTACCGAAAAGAGGGGTGCATATTTTTGATAATATTTGATTGATTAAAGTGGGATAAAAAAAAAGACAAAAAGATTTTTAATTTTATTTTTACTATGTTTTTAAAATTAATATTTAAATCTTAAATTAATATTGTAAACTTTGTAAAAACAATATTTTTAAAATTGTAAATATTTGAAAAATTAATATAAGTTTGGTATGAATTTATGAATTTTTAAATTAAGTTTGGTGTGAATTTTTAAGTTTTAAAATATGAAATTTTAATTTTATGCATTTCAAATTTTAAGTTTGGTGTGAATTTTGAATTTTTAATATTAATTTTGAATTTTATATTTAAGTTGTGTGAATTTAAAAACAAAAATTTACTTTATCTCATTAAGTTAAGAATATGATTTTTAAAATTCGTCGTAAGTTGAAGACTAGGTCTCTGAACCGAAATTGCTTTACCCGAGGAAGGGACGAGAACTTTTATTATCATTATTTTTAATCTTATTAAATTAAAGTATGCCAAAAACATTAAAAAACCCAAAAATCTTAGCTTTTAAAACAATCGCTACAAAAAGACAAATTTTAAAATTTTGTCGAGGGACGGACTAGGACATCGATCCGAAACGACCTCGTCCTAAATAACAAGGGAAACAAATTTTTAAAATTAATTTCTTAATTGTTTTATAAGTTAAAGATTATAAAAAAAAAAAAAAAAAAAAAAAAAAAAAAAGTAACTCCGCGACTCGCGGAGTTTTAAGTGAAAACCTCCGCGACTCGCGGAGGGACCAAAACACAGAAAAAAAATAAAACAGCTGAATCGATCAGTAAACTCCCACCACCAAAAACACAGAAATTTTCTGCGAAAAAGCACCCGAAAACCCACGAAAATCACCCCCAAAAATCTCAATTTTTAACCGTTAATCACCAAATTTTTTGCTAAAATCATGTTGAGAAGGATGATATCTAAGAATTACTCAAGAAAACAGGTACAATTACACCCCAAATCACCTTTAAATCCGAATTTTAGTGTGTTCTTGAGCATATTTTCATAATTTGAATTTTGTTAATTTTTAGTGTAATTAGTGTTAAATTGTTAGTATATTATGCATGTATAACCTAGATTGATGCTTGTTAACATGATTTGAAGCCAAAAACTTCAAAATCTTTAGAATCTAGGGTTTGTGTTCTTGAGCAAAATTGGGGCTTTTTGATATAAACAGGTTATGGCCGATTTTTGTCATGAATTATTGCTAAATTGAGTAGTGTAACATGTCTAGGTAGTTAAAAGATCCAAACTTTGAGCCTAAACATGATTTTGAGAATTAAAGTGGACTTTTTCAAGTCCAATATTCATGAACTTGATTTTTGAAAGATAATGCCATTTGAGACTTGTTTATTTGCTAGTAATGATTATTTTGACATGTTATTTGAGTTGAATGCTTATGAACTTGGCGAAAATTTTCGTATATGCTTATTTGAAAAAGTGTAGATTTGATAAAAAATGTGAAAATAAGCTTAAGTTTGATATAAATTAATAATGTCATTGTAATTATTTTGATTGATGATTTTGCTGACACTAATGCATATTTGGATGCACAAAATTTGTGTTTGATGTGTTTTGCAGAATGAAAGGGGTGAATCTTCATCCCAAGCCCGCCATGCTCCTGCTGAGAACTTGGAACAACAGGAGGTAGATAACTACTACAAGCAGGATGTACCTCATCCAGTCATGACCTTTTCAGATATGCACTTGGAACAGTTGCACCCGAACCTGCGATTTGACAGACTTTGGATAGATTATCCAAAATATCAACGGGGTTTGCATACTCTTCATTCCAAGGTTGTTGAGGTACCGAGGGTCATAGAATGGGGACCCTTGGAAGCTGTAGAATTGGCCGGGCCAATTAGGGAATTACTGGTACAGAGGTATGGTAATTCTTCTTTTAATGACTGGATATGTTTATTCACCATACGCAGACCTGTATATAAAGTATGGTGTGAAGAGTTGTTATGTAGTATAGAGTTGAATGATCGGGTAGCTAGTTTAACCGATCGTTCTTTTATTAGATTTTTGTTAGGCGGTTCGATGCGTCACATGTCTTTACTGGACATGGCTCAGGCTTTACGTATATATACGCCTGAGGAATTAGCGTCTGCCGATTGTAGAGGATTGATACTAAACGGTAGGAAAATAGATGAAAATTTTGATACACACGGTGTGTGGAGTCAAATGACAAGCCATCACCGTTTTAAAGGGGGAAACTACTCTTATTTGGATATAGATAGAGCTGAATTAAGAGTAATACATAGATTTTTAGCTAATTCGATTACACAAAGGGGTAAAAACAAAGAAAAGGTAAATGAACAAGATTTGTTTTACCATATGTGTATTCGAGACCCACACAGCGCTGTAAGTATACCATATTGTGTGGGTTATTATTTATCAGCTATGGTTCGAGGGATGCGTCCACATAGCATAATAGGAGGTGGTATTTTTATTACTTTGATTGGTGAATATCTCGGTGTGGATATAAGTCGGGGGGGATTATTAGTAGAAGAGCCGGAACCCCGCGACACTATAGGTTTAAATGTATACCATGGTGCGAAAGTGTTGAAGCGGCGAAATAACGCCGCAGTACGATACAATGGTAGACATCCACAGGCAGAGAGAAACCAGGAACAAGGTAATGTAGGAGGGGGGAACCAGATGCAAGAAATGCATAGGTTTATAGCTTCTCAGGAATACGAAAATGCTAGACAGAGAGCATTTGAAGATTGGCAAGTTCATCAGAACCAGATCATAGCGCATTGCCAACATATAGGTAGAAACTATATTCCTACTCCGAAACCCGTCTTCCCTCCTTGGTCGATAGAGATGCAGCCACCATATCCTACGTATGACCCTGCCGAAGCATTCTATAGCACTTATGGTTATGCGTGGAACCCCTATTGGTACCAATATCATCCTTAGTTTACTTATTTTGTTTTATTATTTTGTAATTTGTAATTATTGATATATTTAATATTTTTGTTAATATTGTAATCATTTTTATAATTATCTAACTTTTATTCTTAGATTTTAATAATTTTTGAATGTGGGGTAATATACCAAACTTCAAAAATATGTATATATGTTTGCAGTTTATCTTATGTACACAACAGGGTAAAACAACGCATTTTCAAAGACTGGCATTAAGTTCAGCAAAAGCAAGTAATTTTGACGACAATGATGCAAAATATATGTGAAATAACAACAAGACGGAATGAACAAATGATGTGCACCATTTATCATTCAGCAAACAAACGCCAATATATTTGGAAACTTTGGTAAAAATTTAATCATTTTCACACAAATCACCCTCAATAATTTAAATGGTTACTGATTTCTTGCAAATGAGGGCATTGCAAGATCTTAAGTGTGGGAAGGGGTTAAATTCTTTCGGATTTTAAAAATTTTTATTAAACACTTGGTTACCATTAAAATACTAGTAAAGCAGTAGTTGTATTAGAATCTAGTGCTCTCTGATAAAAAAGAACAGCACTAGTCTTATATACTGACTACCCAATTCTAGTAAAATTTTTCAATTAAATGAATGCAAATCATGTTTATACATATTTATGAACGATAAAACTAGGTTTTAACACCGAAATTATTGTTACCTCGGAAAGGACATAAATTGAGAAACAAACTAAAATGTTAAAATTCATTTAAATTGGAATAGAGGACGATAAAAAGAAAAATAAAAAGCCAAGTGTGGGAAAATTTACCAAGTTATTTTAAACATATGTCACATATATTTGTAACAAATAACTGAAAATACTTTTGCTTTGAACTAAACTAAACTGTTTTACCCGATGAAAGAAAAGAAGAGATGGATCTACACGATGAATCAATTCCATCATTAAAAGGAAGTAAAGTCTTCCGAAAAAGACACGCGCTTCTTGATTTAGGTCATGAAGTTGTCATTCAGACCAGCTGTAGGTTGACGAAAAATCTAGAAAAGTCATCACTAAAATCAGCAGGAAATCCACGGACCTCAGCATTAAACAGGGTCGCCAAGTGGTCAGATTTATCCTAACCATGAGAAGGATTTATCTCGTACAATGGGGAGGCACCGTGCAAATTAGCTGGATAAGACTAATGAATCAGATCCCCAGAAAGGATAATCTCCTTAAAGATTAAAAATCAGCTTTTAAGACTGATATTACTCAATCCTAGAGATTGACCTTAAAGATTGAGAATTACAAACTCATGGAATTCAATGATATCTAAGCTCGAGCTTAAACGAGAAAATGTTTTGATCAAAATTACAAACCGATTTGTTTTCTGAAAACCCTATTTTCAATGCGTTCATTACGATTGAACGTAAAATCCTAGGAATTCACCTGGAATTCATTAGGTCACCTGAACTAAATCGGGTGTCAACCGTAAGAACGGTGGTTGCATAGCATGGTCAAAGACAGGACCTTGTGCCAGACCGAAAAATTATAAGGGTGAGCTTTACTATTGCTCCTACCAAGGATAGTAATTGCGTCCGACACGTTATAGACCATAATCAAAAGCATGTCACGGGACATTGCCTTAACAGTTGCTTGTTCAACGCTTTCCTTTACAACCGGACGGTAGTTTGCCGAAAGGTAATATACGGAACAAGTAAACTGGACGTGTTGCTTTCCAAATACAAGGTTAGCAAGTGGGTGACACAAAACCGCAAGTTTTGAGCTAAAATTTTCAAATCTGAAACCCACCAAACCCACAAAAATATTTTGCAAACACCGGTAAAGGGTTATTCCGGAAAACTTATCTAGGGTAAAAACTAGATTTAATTTTCAAAAGATCAAATGTTTTCATAAAGATCCAATTTCCTTAATGGATCTAAATTTTTATAGTCATGTGGGACTGTAAACCATATCGTTACTACCATTGTTTATACCGCCGTATAGAAATCACTGATGTACAAAGTGTGAAGAATAAAGAAGTGATTCTAGTATTTCAAGACGATATTGCTTGAGGACAAGCAACGCTCAAGTGTGGGAATATTTGATAATGCTAAAAACGAACATATATTTCATAGCATTATTCCTCAAGAAAGACAAGCTTTTAGTTGCAATTGTTCTATTTACAAGTGATATTCGTTTAAATAATAAAAGGTGAAGACAAAAGACAGATTCGACGAATTGAAGACGCAAACGACCAAAAAGCTCAAAAGAACAAAAGACAATCAAAAAGGTTCCAATTATTGATAAGAAACGTCTCAAAATCACAAGAGTACAAGATTCAAAACGCAAAGTACAAGATATTAAATTGTACGCGAGGACGTTCGAAAATCCGGAACCGGGACCAGAGTCAATTCTTAACGCTCGACGCAACGGACTAAAAATTACAAGTTAACTATATATATAAATATAATATAATATATAATTAATTATATTAATTATATATATATTATATATATATATTTAAAACCGTCGGCAGCAGGAAACTCCAAGGGTGTAAACTGTAAATACCTCTCCGCGACTCGCGGAGTTTTAAGGGTATTTTGCCGCGAGTCGCGGAGCCCCAAAATTCACTTCTGGCTATAAAGCCAACCGAATTCTGATCGAATTTAACATCTTATTTTCTCAATCTCTCTCTCAATATATACGTAATATATTTATATTTATAATTTATATTTTAATTTTAATTATAATTCTAATAATAAGGGTATGTTAGCGAATGTTGTAAGGGTGTAAGTCGAAATTCTGTCCGTGTAACGCTACGCTATTTTTAATCATTGTAAGTTATGTTCAACCTTTTTATATTAATGTCTCGTAGCTAAGTCGTTATTATGCTTGTTTAAAACGAAGTAATCATGATGTTGGGCTAATTACTAAAATTGGGTAATTGGGCTTTGTACCATAATTGGGGTTTGGACAAAAGAACGACACTTGTGGAAACTAGGCTATGGGCTATTAATGGGCTTTATATTTGTTTAACTAAATGAAAGTTTGTTAATGTTAATATAAAGATTTACAATTGGGCGTCCCTATAAATTACCATATACACTCGATCGGACACGATGGGCGGGGTATTTATATGTACGAATAATCGTTCATTTAACCGTACACGGGAATGGATTAATAGCCACTAGAATAATTAAAACAGGGGTGAAATTACATTCAAGGGTAATTGGTGTAATTGTTAACAAAGTAGTAAAACCTTGGTTTACACGCAGTCGATAACCTGGTGTATTCATTAAACAAAGTATTAAAACCTTGTTACAATTCGAATCCCCAATTAGTTGGAATATTTATCTTCGGGTATAATAATAATTTGACAAGGACACTTGCAATTTATATTTATGACTGATGGACTGTTATGGACAAAAACCAGACGGACATATTGAATAATCCAGGACAAAGGACAATTAACCCATGGGCATAAAACTAAAATCAACACGTCAAACATCATGATTACGGAAGTTTAAATAAGCATAATTCTTTTATTTCATATTTAATTTCCTTTATTTTATATTTAATTGCACTTCTAATTATCGCATTTTTATTTATTTTATTTTATCGCACTTTTAATTATCGTACTTTTTAATTATCGCAATTTAATTTTATCGCATTTTTATTATTCGTAATTTCATTATCGTTATTTACTTTAAGCTTTAATTTAAGTCTTGTATTTATTTTATATTTTACATTAGGTTTTAACTGCGACTAAAGTCTTAAAATCGACAAACCGGTCATTAAACGGTAAAAACCCCCCTTTATAATAATAATATTACTTATATATATATTTGTATTTTTATAAAAGTAAACTAATATAGCGTTGAGCTTTGTTTAAAGATTTCCCTGTGGAACGAACCGGACTTACTAAAAACTACACTACTGTACGATTAGGTACACTGCCTATAAGTGTTGTAGCAAGGTTTAAGTATATCCATTCTATAAATAAATAAATATCTTGTGTAAAATTGTATCGTATTTAATAGTATTTTCTGCTAAAATTTAATAGTATTTTATACCCCTCTGCTCTGACATCATACACCAATCACAGAACCGTAACAGTGGAATCACGATGCTAGATGGATTATGTTTTAGGAAAGGCCCGTCTACACTTTGAAGCCCAAGGAATTGTCAAATTCCATAAGTCCACCAGGAGGCCCAAAAATAAGTTAGTATGGTTTCGATCGAGTTTGAAATGGAAACAGATAAAAAGGAATAGCAGTTTATGTTATAACATTTGGTTCTTCATTTACATAACCCGATATCAATATCAATAATAATATCTATTAAATTGATAGTGGGTGAGTGGGGTTCATTTGATACTAGAACCGTAATTGTATCAAGTGGGATGTTGATTGATTCGGTTCCATATAAAGCAAAAGAAACGGATTTAAAGTATTGCAACTTGCAAGTGATGTTATTTGTTTAACGTATAGGTTGGCCAAAGGAAAAGGAAAGTGGCAACCACACCTTTTTAAGTTTAAATAATCAATCAAGTGGTAGTGAGTAATTTGAAAAAAAAAATGCTTGGACATAGGATTCGGTATAGAAGGTACAAACCGTCCCTCTTGTTAATTCCATTTTGGTAGGCCATCAATTTTCATGATCGATAAGCATTATTAAAAATGCTATATAGTAGTATTATATATAACCCAATTAACCACCTTTAGATAATGCACATCTATCATTCATTACCATCATCTTTATTTTTGTACACCAAGAAGGGTTTCAAGATGAATGGAGGTTTATGGTGTAAATGATGGTGTAGGTTTATGGTGTCTTTATTTGAAACTGAAAGAGAATTACAGCTGTAGCAGTTGGACAAAAATATAATGGAATATGGTGCAGTTGAGTTTCCGGCTATACAGAAGACACAGAAACTATATATCAAGCTGCAGCAGTTTATGGTGGTTTTTTATTTGGGTTGAATTCGGACAGGAAATAAGATGAAAACTTAAATGGATTTTCATAAGGTGTCGATGTTGGCGTCTTTGGGGTCAGTTATGGTAGCCGGTCTTCATGGTGGTGATGAAGTCATGGAGATTGTGATAGTATTAGAAGGGTGGCGGTGAAGGTTGTGAGATGATATGAGTCGAAGAAGATGATATCAAGAGAATAGAAATATGAGTGTTTATGTATATGTGCTCTTGAATATCTAGAGAAAGAGTGATACTTGTAATCTAGGTTTGTTCTTGACTCAAATACTCTTAAAAATAAATGGTTGTGTTTTATGTTCAAATCATGTATTGTATGTATATACATGAAATAGGGAGATGATGGTGATTTGTGGTTATTTTGATATTGATAATAAAAGAACCGAATGTCTCAATCCAAATCATCGAATAACTCCTTTAGTATATAGCTAAATTGATGACAGGTTTCAATATCAGAAATAGAAGAAGAAAAATAAAAAAATAATAAGTTGCGTACGATTTGAACTGATTTTGGATTGTTTTGTGATTTGGTAAATCTTGAATTGTACAGGATAAAAGAAAAGAAATCGAATTTTGTACCATATGATAGCTACCTCTAACAGATTTGGTAATTCTTTTATATAATAAATAATTAATATTAATATTAATATTAGTTAGTAATATTTATATTAATAATGCAGATAAATATATATATATATATATATATATATATATATATATATATATATATATATATATAACACTAATAAGAATAGAATATACTAATTTATAAATGATAAAAATAATATATAGTATTATTTTCAAATAACAAAAATAATGATAATGATAATATAAATAATAATTCTTAATGATGGAGATAATAACAATATCTAATAAGAGTAAAGATATAAAAATTACATGTCTTAAATTTTATATCCATATATTATATTATTAATACTAATATTACTATTAATATTTATTTTAATGAAAGTGATAATAATATAGAAATTTTTATTTGTAAGTAAGTTTAAGATATTGATATTACATATTATTTATAACAACAATTGATTTATTAATATTTTTATATATGTAATTATTTATACTTACTTATTTATATATACTTATCTATTTACAAATCATGGTCCGTGAATCGTCGAAATTTGTCAAAGGGTAATTGCATATATGAAATTAGTTCAGAATTTTTAGACTCAACATTATAGACTTTGCTTATCGTGTCGAAATCATAATAAGATGAAGTTTAAATTTGGTCGGAAATTTCCGGGTCATCACAGTACCTACCCGTTAAAGAAATTTCGTCCCGAAATTTGAGTAAGGTCGTCATGGTTAACCATAAAAATGTTTTCATGACGATTATGAGTTGATAAATAGAGTTTCATCATTATTAAGTAATATAGATAAAACAGTTCGATTGTGTAAAGAGTACGAGTGAAGCTATCACAAAATAGTGAATTGAGGAGATTATGATTCTTTTTGACTTTTGACGTAGTCAGAGTTGAAATTCCGGAATTCTAGGGATTTAGAGAAAATCTTTGAAATCTAAAAGATCTGATTCTTCGGTGAATAAGGTAATTAAGATTTCTATAATTAAATACGGTGATCTGCCTCGATTTCTCTGTCTGATATTTCCATTAAAAATTAAGCTCTTCCGTTCCATTATTCTCACCATTCCTATACTTTCTTTCTTAGTTCATACATCCAAAAGATTGTGAAAATGCTTAGTCCAGTTCTAATCCCTAATATTTTCCTAATTATTATTTCTGTCATCCTTCTTTTCAATCTTCCATCAGAAGAATCCGTTTACTTCTACTATTACCTTGGGGTGATACTATTCTTAATTATACCGTGTCTTTATATTGCTATTCGTATTAATATCCATGGTTTGTAATTTCTGCGTTGTTGTTGGATTTTATATCTTCCCTTATATTTCAATGTCACTGTTTCTGTCTCCTATAATTATTGTCATCCACAGTTAATGCGCTCTCTTATTTGCTGCGATTTATACCCCCTTTCTATTTCGGAGCTTCATGCTTTTGTTTACTTTTCCCAAGTAATGGTCCAGAATTCATAAGTATGGAGTTTCGAATTATCATAATATACAAGGTAGAAAGGAAAGGTAGTAGCACGATTTGTTTTGTCAAATTACCTGAATCACTGAGAATAGAACTATCAAGAATATATTTTCTTGATATGTTCAGAAGTTAAGCAGAATGAAAGAGTTATGTAACATGGTACATGATGACGTTATGATCTGTGAATCATCACGTCCTATTAGAAACTCAGCACGACTTACTGTAATATAATTACGTTGATCAAGTGTCATTATATTATACTAACTCATGCATCAGTTACCAACATTACTTCAATAACATTCATATTTTAAGCTCGAAAGTTTACAGAATATAGAAACTAACAGTTTCTATATGATGTAACACTGATAGCACGAAGAGATTAATGATTTCAGATAAGAATAGTTATAAATATATCTTCAGAAATATGGAGGATATTTATAATGAAAGATATGATGATATCTTGGAATTTCTAATATCAAAGGATTGTGAAGAAAATTTGTCCGCAAGAGTTTGGAGTCAGAAGCAAGGTATTCGCTAAAGATTTCATCAGAAACAGAATCATCAGGATTCTTAATGTACAAGTTTAGTTCTTGTGATTTGTTCAGAGACTCCTTCGTAGTTTGCTCAATCAGTTTTTCCGTTTCAAACTTTTTCTGAGCTTTTCCAACATACTATTCTTTATCATCAAACTTCTGATGATTAAGGGCGTTTACGGTTGTCTACGGTTTCTGCTGCTTCATTCAGCTTTTTCAAGATTCAGAGTATTGGTTTGTAGACTGAGTGCTTTTCAGAATTTCAGAATTAAAGATCATAATTCTAAGAGATGAATGTTATACATATAACTGTTGATGTAGATATACTGCGAGTTTTTAAAGTACTGATTGATTCCCGGTAATTGGTATGTCAGTTCTCTTTACAAGATGCGGATGAGTATATGATAGGGTTTCAATGAATAAATATAATGATTTATCAGAGAGATTTAAGTCAAGAAGTAACGAGGTTGCTGGTACGTCTGCTGGTAATATGGTGAAATATAAAAGGTTCCCCGGTAACAATAAAAGAGCATTCATATAAATCAAGGTGATAATAAGGTTGTTTCGAAAGAAAAGTCGAAGTTGACTTGCTGGAGCTGTGACAAAATTTGCTACTTTGAAAGGAATTACCAAGTTATTTTGGGTAATAATAATACTAAAGGAATTTTTACAGATACGTGTTAAACGTTTACTCAGGTTCCGAGAGTTTTCAAGTGCATAACTATATGCATCAATCTCTTCTTACGTAGATGAAGTGCGGTTGGTTCATCCTCTCGATTGAGGTGTTTTCAAGAATTACGAAAGGTTTGAACGCAGATTGTAATTGTCAAGATACAACTGAGATTTAAGATGAAATCAAGTGGCAAACTTGAAGAATTGTTTAGTTTCATATGTTATAATCAATATTTTAATTCATTTTAATTGTCCAATCTTGGTAGTCCACCATTAGCAGTCCACAGTCACTAACTCAATAATTCATATATAGTTTAATATACAATATCCGAATTAATTAATACGTATCGTGACCCGTGTACATGTCTCAGACTCGATCACAACTCAAATTATATATATTATTATAGAATCAACCTCAACCCTGTATAGAGAACTCGATCATTACTGCATATAGAGTGTCTAAGATTATTCCAAATAATTGATAATGCTAAAAACGAACATATATTTCATAGCATTATCCCTCAAGAAAGATAAGCTTTTAGTTGCAACTGTTCTATTTACAAGTGATATTCGTTTAAATAATAAAAGGTGAAGACAAAAGACAGATTCGACGAATTGAAGACGCAAACAACCAAAAAGCTCAAAAGTACAAAATACAATCAATAAGGTTCCAATTATTGATAAGAAACGTCTCAAAATTACAAGAGTACAAGATTCAAAACGCAAAGTACAAGATATTAAATTATTCGCAAGGACGTTCGAAAATCCGGAACCGGGACCAGAGTCAACTCTCAACGCTCGACGCAACGGACTAAAAATTTCAAGTCAACTATGCACATGAATATAATATAATATATAATTAATTCTTAAAATTAATATATATATATATATATATTATATTATATTTAAAAACCGTCGGCATAAAAAAATAAAGACTTTTGAGTCTCCCCAGCTAGCCATGCGATCGCATGGCCTGGAAGGCATAAATCCATGTGATCGCATGGTGCACAGTTCCAGCCCACATGCCTATAAAAATCGAGCTTTGGTGTAACACAAAACACATCTTTTTCTTCTTCACTCAAACGTAGTATATGTATATATAATTTATATTTTAATTTTAATTTTAATTTTAAATCCTAATAATAAGGGTGTGTTAGCTAATGTTGTAAGGGTGTAAGTCGAAATTCTGTCCGTGTAACGCTACGCTATTTTTAATCATTGTAAGTTATGTTCAACTTTTTTACATTAATGTCTCGTAGCTAAGTTATTATTATGCTTATTTAATCCGAAGTAATCATGATGTTTGGCTAAAAATATTAAAATTGGGTAATTGGGCTTTGTACCATAATTGGGGTTTGGACAAAAGAACGACACTTGTGAAAATTAGACTATGGGCTATTAATGGGCTTTATATTTGTTTAACTAAATGATAGTTTGTTAATTTTAATATACAGATTTACAATTGAACGTCCCTATAAATAACCATATACACTCGATCGGATACGATGGGCAGGGTATTTATATGTACGAATAATCGTTCATTTAACCGGACACGGGAATGGATTAATAGTCACTAGAATTATTAAAACAGGGGTGAAATTATGTACAAGGACACTTGGCATAATTGATAACAAAGTATTAAAACCTTGGGTTACACTCAGTCGACATCCTGGTGTAATTATTAAACAAAGTAATAAAACCTTGTTACAGTTTAAGTCCCCAATTAGTTGGAATATTTGACTTCGGGTATAAGGATAATTTGACGAGGACACTCGCACTTTATATTTATGACTGATGGACAATTATGGACAAAAACCAGACGGACATATTAAATAATCCAGGACAAAGGACAATTAACCCATGGGCATAAAACTAAAATCAACACGTCAAACATCATGATTACGGAAGTTTAAACAAGCATAATTCTTTTATTTCATATTTAATTTCCTTTATTTTATATTTAATTGCACTTCTAATTATCGCATTTTTATTTATTGTTATTGTATTTAATTGCACTTTTAATTATCGTAATTTTTAATTATCGCAAGTTTATTTTATCGCACTTTTATTATTCGCAATTTCATTATCGTTATTTACTTTACGCTTTAAATTAAGTCTTTTATTTATTTAATATTTTACATTTTGTTTTAACTGCAACTAAAGTTTTTAAAATCGACAAACCGGTCATTAAACGGTAAAAACCCCCCTTTATAATAATAATATTACTTATATATATATTTGTATTTTTATAAATTTAAACTAATATAGCGTTAAGCTTTGTGAAAAAGATTCCCTGTGGAACGAACCGGACTTACTAAAAACTACACTACTGTACGATTAGGTACACTGCCTATAAGTGTTGTAGCAAGGTTTAAGTATATCCATTCAATAAATAAATAAATATCTTGTGTAAAATTGTATCGTATTTAATAATATTTCCTAGTAAAATTTAAGCTATTTTATATACACCTAGCGAAAACATCATGTAATTTTTGGCGCCGCTGCCGGGGACAATCTAGCTTAAAAGCTGGAAGCACAACGCTAATATATAAAAAAAAAAAAAAATCTTTTTAGTTTACTTTTATAAAAAAAAAATACGCTTTTGTAAAAATACGTTTTAAATATTCAAAAATATAAAAAGAAAAACAAAAATATAAATATTTTTAAGAGTTTAGTAAATATTTAAGTTTTATAAAGTTTCTTTATTTCTATTTTTTAATTTGTAAAAATATAAGTTTTATTTAATTTATAAATATATTTTATAAATATATTTTACAGCAAAAACAGAAGAAAAAAAAAATATTAAAACTCGAGTCCGGTACTATAGCAGCCCACTCTGTGGCCCGAAACCCTAGCCCATGCGATCGCATGGCCGGGTAGCTTAGGACTCATGCGATCGCATGAGCCCGTCTGACACGCCACAGTTGACTGCAACCTGCATTAATTACGAATTATAATTATTATTATTATATTTAAACCCTAATTAGGGTTATATATTATATAATTTAATTTAGTGTTATTTATTTAATTTGTATTTTTAGTTTAATTAGTTTATTTAAATTGTAAAATTAATAGTTTTATTAAATAAATAATATAAAAATAATATTTTTATAAAAATTGTAATTTTTACAACTTTTAGTATATTTTTATATTTTGTCCCTTTTTATTTGTTTTTAGCGTAACTTTTGTATTTTCCGTTCATATTTAGTTTTAAGACATAGTTTTTGCCATAGTTATTTTTACTTCTAGATTTTTAGGCTTTGCCGTAAAATTCCTTAAGTGCTTTTTCTTTAGACTAAGATTTAGGTGCTTTAGAATTTTGTGACATCTTTTTAAGTTTTAGTACCTTTTTAAGATATTGTCATTTGGGATATAGATTTACTTGTAAGCTTTAATATTTTTAGACGCATTTTACCTATGTATCAATTATCATTCTAATTAGTAATTTCAATTTGCGATTATAATTTTAAGTTAGTGATAGTAATAAGGTTGGGTTAGTCGAGTGTTTTTAAGTTTTATAGTCATTCTCTGTTTCTTTCATTTTTCGACGCCTTTTTCAATTTTTTTTATTTTTCGACCTTTTTCGACGCGCTCTTTTTCTTTCTTATTTCTCGTCATTCTAGTTTTTAGGACATAGATTTTTTTTTTATACTTCTTATCTATACTTCTTAAAATTACGAAAATTTATTTTAAGTGGTTAAATTGATAGACATCAAAATTTTCTGGTTCGTAGTAATAGTTGGATTTGTACGTGGACCGGGTTATTGGAGCCAAACAGTCCTCAATTATATTGAGACCAAACGAATCCTGCCCCTCTGCTGCATCTTTTGGCTATTCGAAACGTGGGCAAAATCAGAAAAGTCTATTGATTGGATAGCTTATATAATTTTTCTTTCCTTTTTAAAAACTAATAGGATATTCAATGAATGCACCGAGCAAGACGTTCACCACCTTTTGTACGTTCACCACCTATAACTAGATCAAGACATCTAGCAAATATTACCGCCGTTGATTTTTCTTTAGAATCGTCATCCAGTCAACCAAGTACTCCAGTTCAAATTTCCGATAATCCATTTTTTGAACCCGACCTCACAACTGAGAATCCGAAGAATATTCAGGGACGATTCATAGATCCTGAACCATTAAATTTTCCTCCGGAACCACCAATCATTCAAACAGAGATTGTTGAGGAACGAACCATTAAATCAGAATCCTCTAGTGATTCCGATTCAACAAATTCAATTATGGAGAATCTGGAACCTTTAAGTATGGAAGACCGAATGAGAGCTAAACGCACTGGCCAAGGTCACGCAATTACTCATCCTAACATTAATGCGCCAGATTATGAAATCAAAGGACAAATTCTACACATGTTGACTAATCAATGCCAATTTAGTGGTGCGCCGAAGGAAGATCCAAATGAACACCTTCGTACCTTTAATAGGATCTGCACACTATTTAAAATCCGAGAAGTGGAGGATGAACAGATATATCTCATGTTATTTCCCTGGACTTTAAAGGGAGAAGCCAAAGATTGGTTGGAATCGTTACCTGAAGGGGCGATTGATACATGGGACGTTTTAGTTGAAAATTTTCTTAAACAATTCTTTCCGGCATCTAAAGCCGTAAGACTTCAAGGAGAAATTGTTACGTTCACACAGAAGCCAAATGAAACTCTATATGAGGCGTGGACAAGATTTGAAAAGTTATTAAGAGGATGTCCGCAATATGGTTTAGACACCTGTCAAATAGTACAAATATTCTACCAAGGATGCTACATCACTACAAGAAAAGACATCGACATAGCAGCTGGTGGTTCTATTATGAAGAAAACCGAAACTGATGCTTATAAAATTATTGATAACACTGCTTCCCACTCACATGAGTGGCACCAAGAAAAAGATATCGTTAGATCATCTAAAGCAGCTAGAGCCAATTCTAGCCATGACTTAGATTCCATTTCTGCAAAGATAGATGCTGTCGAGAGACGAATGGAAAAGTTGACTAAAGATATACACTCAATACGAATTAGTTGTGAGCAGTGTGGAGGACCACATTTGACAAAAGATTGTCTTAGTATTGAACTAACAATGGAACAAAGAGAGAATATTTCATACATAAACCAAAGGCCTGGAAATAATTATCAGAATAATTATCAACCGCCAAGACCGATTTACAATCAAAACCAGAATTATAACCGAAATATTCCATACAACAACCAACAAGGTCCTAACAATCAACAAGTATCCAACAATACTTACAACCAGCAAAGACCTAATTTTCAAAACAAACCACCACAAACCGATGATAAAAAGCCGAATTTAGAAGATATGATGACGAAGCTAGTTGAAACTCAAACGCAGTTTTTCGCATCTCAAAAACAAACTAATGAACAAAATGCTCAAGCATTTAGAAATCAACAAGCTTCTATTCAAAATTTGGAACAAGAAGTAAGTAACCTAGCAAGGTTAATAGGTGAAAGAAAATCGGAAAGTTTACCTAGTGATACAAATGCTAACCCCCGAAATGAAACAGCTAAAGCCATTATCACAAAAAGTGGTACAACACTTAAACCACCTGAAATACCTGTAACTTCTGATGAAACTATTCCTACTCCACAAGAACCACAACCGGATCAAGATAAGGAAAAAGAACCGGTAGTTGAAAAGGTTAATGAAGATAACACAGCTAAGGATAAACCTTATGTTAAACCATACCAACCACCACTTCCTTACCCGAGTAAAATGAAGAAAGAGAAACTTGAAGCCGAGCAATCCAAATTCCTGGATATGTTTAAACAGATAAATATAAATCTTCCTTTCATTGATGTGATTTCAGGAATGCCTAGATATGCTAAATTCTTGAAAGATCTAATCTCAAATAAAAAGAAAATGGAAGAACTCTCGGCGGTTACTATGAATGCTAATTGTTCAGCAGTGCTGTTGAATAAGATACCAGAAAAACTATCTGATCCAGGAAGTTTCACAATTCCATGTTTTCTGGGTAGTCTTAGTTCAATAGAAGCATTGGCAGACTTAGGTGCTAGTATAAATTTAATGCCGTATTCACTATACACTAAACTAGACCTTGGAGAATTGAAACCAACAAGAATAAGTATACATCTAGCCGATAGATCAATAAAATATCCTAGAGGGATAATGGAAAACATGCTAGTTAAAGTTGGTACTTTAGTATTTCCAGTAGATTTTGTTGTTCTGGACATGGAAGAAGATTCTCAAGTTCCTCTCATATTAGGAAGACCATTCTTAAACACGGCTAAAGCAATGATAGACGTGTTTGGTAAAAAATTGACCCTAAGTATAGAGGACGAGAGTGTTACCTTTTCAGTTGATAGAGCAATGCAACAACCGCAATCTGCAGATGATACATGTTATTATATTCAAACTATAGATTCACATGCAGAATTGTTGGAAGAATTTCCAGAATTACAAGGAACGGGAGAATGTTCTTTAGGAGAAGGAACTGAACAAATTGATGAAGCTGAAATGTTAGCTACGCTAATAGCAAATGGATATGAACCAACAACAGAAGAAATTCAAATGCTAAAAGAAGAAGACAGATATCGATATAAATCATCGATAGAAGAACCTCCGACATTAGAGTTAAAGCCACTTCCAAACCATTTGGAATACGCTTATTTACATGGTGAATCTGAATTACCTGTAATAATATCGTCTTCTCTTACTGAAAATGAAAAATCTCAACTCATTTCTGTGTTGAAAGCTCATAAACCAGCCATTGCATGGAAGATTCATGATATTAAAGGAATAAGTCCTTCGTATTGCACACATAAAATCCTTATGGAAGAAGGTCATAAAACGTATGTGCAACGCCAACGAAGACTAAATCCTAATATGCAAGATGTAGTTAAAAAAGAAATTATTAAACTGCTAGATGCATGTTTAATTTATCCAATCTCTGATAGTCCATGGGTAAGCCCAGTTCAATGCGTGCCTAAGAAGGGTGGCATGACTGTCATTACAAATGAAAAAAATGAGCTTATTCCTACTAGGACTGTAACAGGATGGCGTGTTTGTATTGATTATAGAAAATTAAATGACGCCACCAGAAAAGATCACTTTCCCTTACCTTTTATTGATCAAATGTTGGAAAGATTAGCCGGAAATAGTTACTATTGTTTTCTTGATGGTTTTTCCGGATACTTTCAAATTCCAATAGCACCCGAAGATCAAGAGAAAACCACGTTCACGTGCCCTTATGGTACTTTTGCTTACAAATGCATGCCATTTGGACTTTGCAACGCCCCTGCAACCTTTCAAAGGTGCATGATGGCCATTTTTCACGACATGATAGAAGAATGCATGGAAGTTTTCATGGATGACTTTTCAGTCTTCGGTGATACATTTGAATCATGTCTAGTTAATCTGGAACGAATGCTTATTAGATGCGAACAATCAAATCTAGTTCTTAATTGGGAGAAATGCCATTTCATGATTAAAGAAGGCATCGTTCTTGGACATAAAATTTCAAAAGAAGGAATTGAAGTAGATAGAGCTAAAGTAGATGTAATTGCTAAACTTCTACATCCCACCAATGTTAGAGGAGTTAGGAGTTTTCTAGGGCATGCCGGTTTTTACCGATGTTTCATAAAAGATTTTTCTAAAATTGCCACTCCTATGAATAAACTCCTAGAAAAGGATGCTCCATTCATCTTTTCAGATGAATGCATCAAATCTTTTAATATTCTTAAAGAGAAACTCACTAATGCGCCGATCATGATAACACCGAATTGGAATTTACCGTTTGAACTAATGTGCGATGCAAGTGATTTTGCAATGGGAGCCGTTTTAGGACAAAGGATTGAAAAACGATTTCAACCTATATATTATGCTAGTAAGACGTTACAAGGAGCACAAACGAACTATACAACTACTGAAAAAGAACTCATTGCTATTGTCTTTGCTTTTGACAAATTTTGTTCATATCTCGTTCTAGCAAAAACGGTGGTCTATACCAACCATTCTGCTCTTAGATACCTATTTTCGAAACAAGATGCCAAACCAAGATTAATCCGTTGGATCTTACTCTTACAAGAGTTCGATATTGAAATCCAAGATAAAAGAGGAGCAGAAAATCTCGCCGCTGATCATCTTTCTCGTCTTGAAAATCCTGAATTAGAAGTTCTAAATGAATCAGCCATACAAGACAACTTTCCTGATGAATATCTATTGAAGATAGATTATAATGAAATTCCATGGTTTGCAGACTATGCAAACTATTTAGTATGTGGATTCCTTGAAAAAGGATTATCGTACCAAACACGAAAGAAATTCTTTAGTGATATAAAACACTATTTCTGTTAAGATCCACATCTGTTTAAAAGTTGTCCAGATGGAATAATACGCCGATGTGTATTTGGAGATGAAGCTAGTAAAATTTTAAACCATTGTCACACAGGACCAACAGGAGGGCATTATGGGCCTCAACTAACAGCAAGAAAAGTTTATGATGCTGGATTCTATTGGCCTACAATTTACAAAGACGCACACCTTCTTTGCAAATCCTGTGATGCATGTCAAAGAGCCGGAAAAATAAGTCAACGTGATGAAATGCCACAAAATGTCATTCAAGTATGTGAAGTATTTGACATTTGGGGTATTGACTTTATGGGTCCATTTCTAAAATCTCATAATAATCTCTATATTCTCGTAGCCATTGATTATGTATCTAAATGGGCGGAAGCACAAGCTCTCCCAACTAACGATACACGAGTTGTAGTCAACTTTTTAAAACGTCTTTTTGCAAGGTTTGGAACACCGAAAGCTTTAATAAGTGATCGGGGTACTCATTTCTGTAATAATCAACTTGAGAAAGTTCTTAAAAGATATGGAGTAACTCATAAAATCTCCACCGCATATCATCCACAAACAAGTGGACAAGTTGAAAATACCAACCGAGCTTTAAAACGTATTCTAGAAAAAACCGTAGGATCAAATCCGAAGGAATGGTCCATTAAATTGGAGGATGCACTTTGGGCTTTTAGAACAGCCTACAAAACTCCAATTGGAACCACACCTTTTAGACTCGTTTATGGAAAAGCATGTCATCTTCCAGTAGAAATTGAACACAAAGCATTTTGGGCTTTGAAGACATGTAATCTTGATTTACATGAAGCTGGACGTCTACGATTAAGTCAATTAAATGAATTAGAAGAATTAAGACATGAAGCATACGAAAATTCGTTAATCTATAAGGAAAGAACGAAGAAATGGCATGATAAAAGAATCAGAAGTTCAAAAGAATTTAAAGAAGGAGACAGAGTTCTTCTTTTCAATTCACGATTCAAGCTATTTCCTGGAAAATTGAAATCGAGATGGTCTGGACCATTCATAGTCAAAAGAGTTTTCCCATACGGAACAGTAGAATTGATAAATTCAAATGAGATTGAATTTAAGGTTAATGGTCACAGAGTTAAACACTACATAGATAGTCCGATGGAAGTCGACAACGAAGTTAATCACAATTTCGACACCACAGCTAACTAAGTGTGGGGAGAATCAAGTCTTTAAAGGATAATATGTATTTCTATTAGAGTTAGATTTTCTATTTTCGTGTAGTTCTCGGAAATGGAACCCGAATGGTCTTTCCCTAGCAGACCCTAAAGAACTAGTCTTCTCCCCCCATTCTGAATTTTTATTTTTTTAGGTTTTTACGAAATGAAGACTGCCTGTGAACTAAACCATGGTCTAATGCTGCATGCTTTGATCACTAAACGTAATAATGACACACTTCCGAGTGAAATAGTATCAGTAATTAGATAAAGATTGGACGGAGTAAGAAAAGAATCCAGATGTGAAGATAATAAGTTACAATTTAGTAAAGGAAAATCAAAATCCGCAGCGAAAAGAAGAGCACGACACCTAGAAAGATGTCACAAATTCGGAAAATGGTCACATGGAGGTAAATGTTCAAATAATCAAACCTATTCAAACACCGAATTTGTTACTTTATGCAGAGACGGACCGTTCATATGTTTAGAAGAAAAAACACTGAATGCTCGAGGTTACGCCTATGTAGCCATGGAAAACCAATTAAACCGACTATCTTATGAATGGGATAGATCATATCACTAAGAATACTATCTCACAGGTAAGTCTGTACAGTTTTTATTTTTATTTTTATTTTTAACCTTTTGATAATAAACGCTAATTTGTTCGCTATAAAGTATTAAATTGGTATTGAATAAAATTAGGTTTGGCGACCGAAATTATTGATATCATACAAAAATTTATTACATCACTGCGAAATTTAACGTTTATTCTTAAGGTATAAATATCTTTAATCAATCAACCCAAAATATTTCAAAAATTCGTCATGAGTTAAATTAGGTCATGGAACCGAAATTACTTTACCGAAAAGAGGGGCGCATATTTTTGATAATATTTGATTGATTAAAGTGGGATAAAAGTCAAAAAGATTTTTAATTTTATTTTTACCATGTTTTTAAAATTAATATATAAATCTTAAATTAATATTGTAAACTTTTTAAATTAATATATTTAAAATTGTAAATATTTGAACAATTGATATTTTTAAATTTGTATGTATAAAAACAAAAATATAATATAAGTTTGGTGTGAATTTTTAATTTTTTAAAAAAATGTGAATTTTTAATTTTATGCATATTTTAAATTTAAGTTGTGTGAATTTAAAAACAAAAATTTACTTTATTTCGCTAAGTTAAAAATATGATTTTTAAAATTCGTCGTGAGTTGAAGACTAGGTCGTTGAACCGAAATTGCTTTATCCGAGGGAGGGACGAGAACTTTTATTATCATTATTTTTAATCTTATTGAATTAAAGTATGCCAAAAACATTAAAAAATCCAAAAATCTTTACATTTAAAACCGCGCTTTGATTTGACAAATTTTAAAATTTTTGTCGAGGGACAGACTAGGACATCGATCCGAAACGCCCTCATCCTAAAAAGAAACAAATTTTTAAAATTTTATTAATTTTATGTTTTATAAAGTATAACTTTAAAAAAAAGAAGCCAAATCACTGTAGCCGGCACCCCATGCGATCGCATGGGATTTGCACTTGGAACCCATGCGATCGCATGGGGACCAAATGCAGGCCAGACTCAAAACAGACAGCAGATCTGTCTTCTCCACACAACACACACACAAACACGAAACTCTCTCAAATCTTCACCAAATTTCGCCAATTTTCCACCGTAATTCGTCATTTTTCTTGCTCTAATCATGCCTAGATTCTCATTCTTAAGCAAAATGGTAAAAATTACACCCCTAAACTCTATAAATTCCTATTTTTTGTGATAATTCCCAATTTTTTACCTAATGCAATTTTGTTAATTTCTAGTGTAATTAGTGTTAAATTGTTAGTATTTTATGCATGTATAACCTAGATTGATGCTATTTAACATGATTTGAAGCCAAAAACTTCAAAATTTTTAGAAATCTAGGGTTTGTGTTCTTGAGCAATTTGGGGCTTTTTGATATAAACAGGTTATGGCCGATTTTTGTCATGAATTATTGCTAAATTGAGTAGTGTAACATGTTTAGATAGTTAAATGATCCAAACATTGATCCTAAACATGATTTTTAGAGATTAAAGTGGACTTTTTAAGTCCAAAATTCATGAACTTGATTAATTTGATATATTTGCCATTTGAGACTTGTTTAATTATTAGTAATGACTATTTTGACATGTTATTTGAGTTAAATGCTTATGAATTTTGTATACATTTTCATATGTGCTTATTTGAAAAGTGTAGAATTGTGAAAAAATTGTGAAAATGTGTATAAGTTTAATTTTGATTTAACATGTTATAGTGATTGTTTTAAGTTGTTATTTTGCTAACACTAATGCATATTTGGATGCACAAATTTTGTGTTTAATGTGTTTTACAAAAAGCCGATACTGAAGGTTCAGGAGCATCATCATCTAGACGACCAGCACCAGCACCAGAACCAGAACCAGAAATGCAACACGAACAAGAACCACAACAACAGCCTGATCAGCACATACCTTATTATGATCCGGTACAGTTTGTTGATGAATTCATAGTATTCCCAATGAGGCCCGCCAGTAGAATTCCCAACGATTCCTGAGCACACTCTGCATCCTAATCTAAGATTTGATAGGAGATGGAGAGATTACGAGACATATCAAAGGAACAAATTCAAATTGGTAACAAAAAATGTAGAGGTGCCAAGGGTAATCGATTGGGCCCCTTTGGAAACGGTCCATCTAGCTGACCGTGTTAGACAGCTTTTGGTACAAAGGTATGGCAGTTCTTCTTTTATAGATTGGGAACGTCTTTTCACCATTCGTAGACCTGTATATAAGGAATGGTGTGTTGAGTTGATGAATACTGTATCACTTGATACAAATATAGTTAGAATAGATGACAGAAGATTTCTTAGGTTTATCCTTGGCGGTAGGATGTACAGAATGTGCATGCTGGACATGGCCAGGGCCTTACAGATATATACTCCTGGTGAGTTGCTATTACCCGATTGTACAAATTTGATTCATTATAGTGAAAGGGTAGATAGTAACTTTGACGCTGACGCCATTTGGAGGCGTATGTCACATTTTGATGTTTTTACACGAGCAGGAGGACACTCCTATACACATATTGACAGAGTCGAGCTTCGTATTATTCATAGATTTTTGGCTAACTCGATTACACAGAGAGGTCACAATAAAGAAAAAATTACCTTACATGATTTATTCTACCTAAAGTGTATTCGGGATCCTAGAAGCTTTGTCAATATCCCTTACTGTGTTGCTTTTTATTTATCTAAAATGGTAGAGGGAATGCAGGACGGGAGTAAAATAGGAGGAGGTATTTTTGTTACTCTCATTGGAGAGTATTTA
Organism: Rutidosis leptorrhynchoides; assembly: GCF_046630445.1. Classification (NCBI taxonomy): domain Eukaryota; kingdom Viridiplantae; phylum Streptophyta; class Magnoliopsida; order Asterales; family Asteraceae; genus Rutidosis; species Rutidosis leptorrhynchoides. The sequence continues at coordinate 316,371,440 of NC_092342.1, forward strand.
TGTGTTGATAGGAACCAAGGGGGTCTATTACAGCTTTGTAGAGAACAGGTTGAGCCCTTAGGATTGAAAGTTTATGTAGGTGCTAAGGTATTGAAAAGTAGACGTAACCAGGCAGTACCCTATGAGGGATCTCATCCTCAGGTAGAGAGAGGCTCAGACGAGGAAATGGAGGAGGTGGAAGACATTAGGGATGTCTTTCGAGATGCTATTCTTGACGTCCACGTTCGTATAGATGAGGAAGCAATGACGAACGCGGCCAGACATAGTATGTATGAGCAGTGGAACTCCGAGCGAGTATACGAGGATTATAGGCGACGCCAACACGATAGCTGGGTAGTTCATCAGCACCAAATCATGAGCCAGCTATCATATCAGGTACCAAATAACTATGTTCCTACTCGACCTGCTCATTTTCCGCCACACAGCCCCGATATCCGACCACCCTTTAACCGGTATGACTGTAACCAAGCCTATCAGAACACCTATAACCAACAATGGAACCCACCTATTGAGATGAACTGGAACCCCTATCCAGACTGATTTGGTTCCATTTGGTTATTTATATGATTTTTATGTTTTTATCTTTTTACTTATTCATGTTTAAACTTATGTTATTGAATATACTTATGTAATCTTTATCATTTTTATTATTATTGTGTACTAATATTTCACATTTAGGATTTGAAAGTGGGATATTAAGTCCCATTTCAAATTGCCATGCATGTTTATATTTGTATGTATGTATATTGTAAATTGTACAAAACAGGGTAAAACAGCGCATTTTCAAAGACTGGCATTAAGTTCAGCAAAAGCTACTAATTTTGACGACAAGATGACAAATAAATGTGATGTAACAACAGACGGAATGAACAAATGATATGCACCATTTATCATTCAGCAAACAAACGCCAATATGTTTGGAAACTTTGGTAAAATTTAATCATTTTTCTACGCTAATCACCCTCAATAATTTAAATTGTTACTGATTTCTTGCAAATGAGGGCATTGCAAGATCTTAAGTGTGGGAAGAGGTTAAATTCTTTCGGATTTTAAAATTTTTACTTTATACACTTGGTTACCATTAGAAATACTAGTAAAGTAGTAGTTGTATTAGAATCTAGTGCTCTCTGATAATAAAGAACAGCTCTAGTCTTATATACTGACTACCCAATTCTAGTAAAATTTTTCAAAATTTTCAAATAAATGAACTCAAAATCATGTTTATACATATTTATGAACGATAAAACTAGGTGTTAACACCGAAATTATTGTTACCTCGGAAAGGACATAAATTGAGAAACAAACCAAAATGTTAGAATTCATTTAAAATGGAATAGAGGACAATAAAAAGAAAAATAAAAGCCAAGTGTGGGAAATTTTCACCGAGTTATTCAAAATATATATCACATATTTTTGTACAAATAATTGAAAATACTTTTGTTTTGGACGATAATTAACTGTTTTACCCGATGAAAGAAAAGAAAAGATGGATCTACACGATGAATCAATTCCATCATTAAAAGGAAGTAAAGTCTTCCGAAAAATACACCCGCTTCTTAATTTAGGTCATGAAGTTGTCGTCCAGACCAGCTGTAGGTTGATGAAAAATCTAGAAAATTCATCTCTAAAATCAGCAGGAAATCCACGGACCTCAGCATCAAACAGGGTCGCCAAGTGGTCAGATTTATCCTAACCATGAGAAGGATTTATCTCGTACAATGGGGGGCACCGTGCAAATTAGCTTGATAAGACTAATAAATCAGATCCCCAGAAAGGATAATCTCCTCTAAAGATCAAAAATCAGCTTTTAAGACTGATATTACTCAATCCTAGAGATTGACCTTAAAGATTGAAAATTACAAACTCATGGAATTCAATGATATCTAAACTCGAGCTTGAACGAGAAAATATTTTGATCAAATTAAAACCGATTTGTTTTCTGAAAACCCCATTTTCAATGCGTTCATTACCATTGAATGTAAAATCCTAGGAATTCACCTGAAATTCATTAGGTCACCTGAACCAAATCGGGTGTCAACCGTAAGAACGGTGGTTGCATAGCATGGTCAAAGACAGGACCTTGTGCCAGACCGAAAAAATCATAAGGGTGAGTTTTACTATTGCTCCTACCAAGGATAGTCATTGCGTCCGACACGTTATAGACCATAATTAAAAGCATGTCAGAGGACATTGCCTTAACAGTTGCTTGTTCAACGCTTTCCTTTACAACCGGACGGTAGTTTATCGAAAGGTAATATTCGGAGCAAGTATACTGGATGTGTTGCTTTCCTCATACAAGGTTAGCAAGTGGGTGACACAAAACCACAAGTTTTGAGCTAAAATTTTCAAATCTGAAACCCACCAAACCCACAAAAATATTTTGCAAACACCGGTGACGGGTTATTCCGGAAAACTTATCTAGGGTAAAAGCTAGATTTAATTTTCAAAAAAAAAAAAATCAAATGTTTTCATAAAGATCCAATTTCCTAAAGTTTCTAAATTTTCATAAGTCATGTGAGACTATAAACCACATCGTTACTACCATTGTTTATACCGCCGTAAAGAAATCACTGATGTACAAAGTGTGAAGAATAAAGAAGTGATTCTAGTATTTCAAGACTATATTGCTTGAGGACAAGCAACGCTCAAGTGTGGGAATATTTGATAATGCTAAAAACGAACATATATTTCATAGCATTATCCCTCAAGAAAGACAAGCTTTTAGTTGCAACTGTTCTATTTACAAGTGATATTCGTTTAAATAATAAAAGGTGAAGACAAAAGACAGATTCGACGAATTGAAGATGCAAACGACCAAAAAGCTCAAAAGTACAAAATACAATCAATAAGGTTCCAATTATTGATAAGAAACGTCTCAAAATTACAAGAGTACAAGATTCAAAACGCAAAGTACAAGATATTAAATTATTCGCAAGGACGTTCGAAAATCCGAAACCGGGACCAGAGTCAACTCTTAACGCTCAACGCAACGAACTAAAAATTTCAAGTCAACTATGCACATGAATATAATATAATATATAATTAATTCTTAAAATTAATATATATGTTATATTATATTTAAAAACCGTCGGCATAAAAAACAAAGACTTTTGAGTCTCCCCAGCTGGCCATGCGATCGCATGGCCTGGAAGGCATAAATCCATGTGATCGCATGGTGCACAGTTCCAGCCCACATGCCTATAAAAATCGAGCTTTGGTGTAACACAAAACACATCTTTTTCTTCTTCACTCAAACGTAGTATATGTATATATAATTTATATTTTAATTTTAATTTTAATTTTAAATCCTAATAATAAGGGTGTGTTAGCGAATGTTGTAAGGGTGTAAGTCGAAATTCTGTCTGTGTAACGCTACGCTATTTTTAATCATTGTAAGTTATGTTCAATATTTTTACATTAATGTCTCGTAGCTAAGTTATTATTATGCTTATTTAATCCAAAGTAATCATGATGTTGGGCTAAAAATATTAAAATTGGGTAATTGGGCTTTGTACCATAATTGGGGTTTGGACAAAAGAACGACACTTGTGGAAATTAGACTATGGGCTATTAATGGGCTTTATATTTTGTGATGACCCGAAAAATTTCGACTAATTTAAACCAATTCTCTTTATGATTTAATATTATGTAAATATACATATATGTATGTATATATATATATATATATATATATATATATATATATATATATATATATATATATATTATAAGATGTACAAGTAAAAACGACTTTCCTACAGTAAAACATTAATTGCTACAGTAAAAATGACTTTGCTACAGTAAAACACTATTTGCTACAGTGAAACCGTATTTTGCTACAGTGCTACAGTGATTTGCTACAGTAAACACTATTTGCTACAGTAAACACTATTTGCTACAGTAAAACACTATTTGCTACAGTAAACACTATTTGCTACAGTAAAATACTATTTGATGTCGACGAACTAGCAAACAAAAACAGAAAAGGCGGCCATGCGATCGCATGGCAAAAACACTGAAAACTCATGCGATCGCATGAGCTACAGTAAATCGAAAAGTACTATAAAAAGGCCAGTTTGTTCGACGAAATACTTCACAATATATTTTCTTATGTAATATAAATTTTAATTTATAATTATAATTATAATTTTAATTTAAGTTAATAATAATAAAGTATATTCGAGGGTGTTTTAATTCGGGTTTCAAACCGCTTTAAGCTAAGGAAATATTGGGTATTGTTTGGGGTATTGTTCTTGAATCCAAGGCTAACCATACAGTCATCTACCATCATTACGTCTACGCAATTTGCCTACAATATTGAGTCTCAATATTGAACTGTGAGTTTATAGTCTCCCTTTTTAAATACTTTAAATATTTTTGGGCTGAGAATATATGCAATTTATTTTAAACGCGATAAGACACAAGTACATACTAAATTCTACACTGAGTTAAACCGAAAATCCCTTAGCTTTGGTAACTAGTAGCTGCCAGTACATAGGATATGGACTGGTGGGCGCGAATAATTGTATATGGATCCATAGGGCTTGACATCCCCGTCCGAGCTAGAGCGCTAGCCTTTTAACGGACGTATGTTATTTGAGTTTAAGACACGTTGGTTTGCGTGTATTAAAACGAATGGGGTAATTATCACTATAGCGTTAAGTTTAGTTACCAGGGTGCTCTGTTACGTAGAATCTATTGATAAACTTTTGATGAAATCTTGTGGTCTATCTTTATATATGTTTATGACTCGAGCAATTAAACCTATAACTCACCAACATTCGTGTTGACTTTTTAGCATGTTTTATTCTCAGGTCCTTAGAATGCTTCCGCTGTGATGTGCTTGTTGCCTGCATGGAGTCTCTCATGCTTTGTACAAAGTTTATTGCATTCAAAATAAAACTGCGTTGTGTAATAAATAACTGGACTGTGATGTCAACCTGTAAATTAAAGACTTATGTATTTCGGGGTTTTGCTTATACCTAAGCACTCGCCCACATGTTTATAACTTTCTATGTTTAGAAAGTCACTTATTTTAATGAATGCAATATTTTATCAAAACGTATCAAATAGAGGTCAAAACCTCACTGTGGAATCAATGATTAACGTGCCACGTCAATAGCGATTTTGACGGGTCGTTACATATTTGTTTAACTAAATGATAGTTTGTTAATTTTAATATAAAGATTTACAATTGAACGTCCCTATAAATAACCATATACACTCGATCGGATACGATGGGCAGGGTATTTATATGTACGAATAATCGTTCATTTAACCGGACACGGGAATGGATTAATAGTCACTAGAATTATTAAAACAGGGGTGAAATTATGTACAAGGACACTTGGCATAATTGATAACAAAGTATTAAAACCTTGGGTTACACTCAGTCGACATCCTGGTGTAATTATTAAACAAAGTAATAAAACCTTGTTACAGTTTAAGTCCCCAATTAATTGGAATATTTGACTTCGGGTATAAGGATAATTTGACGAGGACACTCGCACTTTATATTTATGACTGATGGACTGTTATGGACAAAAATCAGACGGACATATTAAATAATCCAGGACAAAGGACAATTAACCCATGGGCATAAAACTAAAATCAACACGTCAAACATCATGATTACGGAAGTTTAAACAAGCATAATTCTTTTATTTCATATTTAATTTCCTTTATTTTATATTTAATTGCACTTCTAATTATCGCATTTTTATTTATTGTTATTGTATTTAATTGCACTTTTAATTATCGTACTTTTTAATTATCGCAAGTTTATTTTATCGCACTTTTATAATTCGCAATTTCATTATCGTTATTTACTTTACGCTTTAAATTAAGTCTTTTATTTATTTAATATTTTACATTTTGTTTTAACTGCAACTAAAGTTTTTATAATCGACAAACCGGTCATTAAACGGTAAAAACCCCCCTTTATAATAACTTTACAATGAGCAAATGCACAGCGGAAGATTCCTTTCATACCTGAGAATAAACATGCTTTAAAGTGTCAACCAAAAGGTTGGTGAGTTCATAAATTTATCATAAAACAATAAAATTCATCATTTTGATAGACCACAAGACTTAAAAGCTGCATGGTACAAATGGGCTCGAATCCTATACCCACCTGTAATGTACATGCGATATCCTTTAAGTACAGTACACATTTCTCGTGTACGAAATCCATTTTTCATAAATCATAGTAACCGTACACATATTTTGTGCACAAAAATAACATACACATAACCTGTGTATAAAATCATTCTCTCGATATATAACATTCACATCAACTGGTGACAATTATCATGTCCACATAATTCATTGGTGGCAATTATCATGTCCACATAATTCAATGGTGGCAATTATCATGTCCACATAATTCAATAATAATTCGCAGAACTTCTGTCTGCATAATAATTCATTCGAGGAATGTTTTGCTTGTGTCTATCTCGTCAAACATTTATAAATGCATTTCATGTATTCGCAGTTTAAAATATATTTCAAAAGCATTTAATAAAACAGTTGTAAAAACAGCGCATGTATTCTCAGTCCCAAAAATATAAAGAGTAAAAGGGAATCAAATGAACTCAAATAATGTATTTTGTAGTAAAAATACATATGACAACATTGAACAAAGCAGGATTGGCCTCGGATTCACGAACCTATATCATTTATATGTATATTAATACATATAATCGTAATTGAACAATTTTATATATTACACCTTACGTTATATATTATATATTTAATTTGTGTATATATATATATATATATATATATATATATATATATTCAAAATGTTTAATATTAATATAGTTATATTAATATATATATATAGTTAGTACTTTAATAAAAATCTTAACTTGTTATATATATGAATATTTATATAAAAATTGTTAATATGATTAAAACGTACTTATAACCTTAATAATATCTTTAAACTTTTATTTTCATAAACGTAGTGATATATATATAATACTGATAATATTGATAGTTTTACTAAAGAAAAAATATTAATTTTAGTAAAAATAATCATAATAGTAATAATGCTTAAATGATAAACTTTATAATAACAATAATAATACTTATAAAAATACTAATGATCATAATGTTTATAATATTTATAAATATAAATATAAGTATGATACTAGTAATAATAATAATTATAACACTAACAATATCAATAATAATAATAACCAAAATAATAATAATGATATTAATAATAATAATAATAATAAATAAAAATAAGAAACTACCTTACAAAGAAAAAGATTCAAAGAAAACTGCCGACGTTCGGGTTCGAACTCGCGACCTGTGGTTCCACCCAAACACCCTTAGGCATCTGATCTATTTCAATTTTTCTGTTTTAATCCAAAATTAAATCTATTTAACCCTTATACAATTGTTTTCTTCTTCTACAATCTAACAGGCCAATCCATAACTGCTTTATCATATTACCATCATCATACATCTCATGGTTCACCATTTTTATTCTCACTGAATCATTATCCTTTATCATAATCATAATCCTAAATCATAATCATAACTTATGATCATAATTATAAATCATAATCTTAACTATAATTATAAATCATAGTCATATTCTAATCATCATCATCATCTTAATAATCTAATCATCCTCTAGTTATACGTCAATCACCTTTATCATTATACGTTTAAATCGTGATTATCTCAGTAACTCGTCACGTACACCAATCACAGAACCGTAACAGTGGAATCACGATGCTAGATGGATTATGTTTTAGGAAAGGCCCGTCTACACTTTGAAGCCCAAGGAATTGTCAAATTCCATAAGTCCACCAGGAGGCCCAAAAATAAGTTAGTATGGTTTCGATCGAGTTTGAAATGGAAACAGATAAAAAGGAATAGCAGTTTACGTTATAACATTTGGTTCTTCATTTACATAACCCGATATCAATATCAATAATAATATCTATTAAATTGATAGTGGGTGAGTGGGGTTCATTTGATACTAGAACCGTAATTGTATCAAGTGGGATGTTGATTGATTCGGTTCCATATAAAGCAAAAGAAACGGATTTAAAGTATTGCAACTTGCAAGTGATGTTATTTGTTTAACGTATAGGTTGGCCAAAGGAAAAGGAAAGTGGCAACCACACCTTTTTAAGTTTAAATAATCAATCAAGTGGTAGTGAGTAATTTGAAAAAAAAATGCTTGGACATAGGATTCGGTATAGAAGGTACAAATCGTCCCTCTTGTTAATTCCATTTTGGTAGGCCATCAATTTTCATGATTGACAAGCATTATTAAAAATGCTATATAGTAGTATTATATATAACCCAATTGACCACCTTTAGATAATGCACATCTATCATTCATTACCATCATCTTTATTTTTGTACACCAAGAAGGGTTTCAAGATGAATGGAGGTTTATGGTGTAAATGATGGTGTAGGTTTATGGTGTCTTTATTTGAAACTGAAAGAGAATTGCAGCTGTAGCAGTTGGACAAAAATATAATGGAATATGGTGTAGTTGAGTTTCCGGCTATACAGAAGACACAGAAACTATATAGCAAGCTGCAGCAGTTTATGGTGGTTTTTTATTTGGGTTGAATTCGGACAGGAAATAAGATGAAAACTTAAATGGATTTTCATAAGGTGTCAATGTTGGCGTCTTTGGGGTCAGTTATGGTAGCCGGTCTTCACGGTGGTGATGAAGTCATGGAGATTGTGATAGTATTAGAAGGGTGGCGGTGAAGGTTGTGAGATGATATGAGTCGAAGAAGACGATATCAATAGAATAGAAATATGAGTGTTTATGTATATGTGCTCTTGAATATCTAGAGAAAGAGAGATACTTGTAATCTAGGTTTGTTCTTGACTCAAATACTCTTAAAAATAAATGGTTGTGTTTTATGTTCAAATCATGTATTGTGTGTATATACATGAAATAGGGAGATGATGGTGATTTGTGGTTATTTTGATATTGATAATAAAAGAACCGAATGTCTCAATCCAAATCATCGAATAACTCCTTTAGTATATAGCCAAATTGATGACAGGTTTCAATATCAGAAATAGAAGAAGAAAAATAAAAAAATAATAAGTTGCGTACGATTTGAACTGATTTTGGATTGTTTTGTGATTTGGTAAATCTTGAATTGTACAGGATAAAAGAAAAGAAATCGACTTTTGTACCATATGATAGCCACCTCTAACATATTTGGTAATTCTTTTATATAATAAATAATTAATATTAATATTAGTTAGTAATATTTATATTAATAATGCAGATATATATATATATATATATATATATATATATATATATATATATATATATATATATATATAACACTAATAAGAATAGAATATACTAATTTATAAATGATAAAAATAATAGATTGTATTATTTTCAAATAACAAAAATAATGATAATGATAATATAAATAATAATTCTTAATGATGGAGATAATAACAATATCTAATAAGAGTAAAGATATAAAAATTACATGTCTTAAATTTTATATCCATATATTATATTATTAATACTAATATTACTATTAATATTTATTTTAATGAAAGTGATAATAATATAGAAATTTTTATTTGTAAGTAAGTTTAAGATATTGATATTACATATTATTTATAACAACAATTGATTTATTAATATTTTTATATATGTAATTATTTATACTTACTTATTTATATATACTTATCTATTTACAAATCATGGTTCGTGAATCGTCGAAATTTGTCAAAGGGTAATTGCATATATGAAATTAGTTCAGAATTTTTAGACTCAACATTATAGACTTTGCTTATCGTGTCGAAATCATAATAAGATGAAGTTTAAATTTGGTCAGAAATTGCCGGGTCATCACACCTAACAGTGGCGTTTTGATTTTTCTCGAGACGAAAAATTCTATTAAATTTATCTTTAAGTAAAAAATCCCTGAGCTAAGGGTCCAACCAAAACTTTGTTTGTGTTCTATCAACAACACGTTTTTTAAATGAAAAAGCAAAAGATGATTCAAGATTATGAAAATTATGACCTACATCCAGGATGGAGGCCCAAGTTGATCCCATTCGACCCGCAGCAAGTGAGGAGGCAGGGATCAGCCCGCCATCTTGCCCATAGATGCTTTTTATTCTTTTTACCCATAAAGAATTACGTTCAGTCTTAAAACGCCACCACCATTTACCAAGGAGAGCTCGGTTCTTCGTTGCTAAAGAAGCAATGTTAAGCCCTCCTTTATCATAAGGTAAAAGACAAGTGTCCCATTTGATCCAAGACATTTTCGAGCCGTCGCTAGAACCCCCCCCCCCCTAAAAAAAACGACGTTTCAATCCTTCAAGTTTATTAGCAACACAAGATGGGACTTTAAAAAGAGAGAAAAAGTAAAGGGGTAGACTAGATAATACCGATTTTATAAGCGTGAGTCGTCCGCCAAAAGAAAGAGATTTAGTCTTCCAATCAGCAAGCCTTTTACCAAACTTTTCGAAAACCGAATCCCAGTCTTTCGCGCTTTTCATTGAGGAACCGATCGGCAATCCAAGGTAAGTGATAGGTAGTGATCCTGAAGCACACCTAAGCCATTCCGCCATTTCCTCCACCGCATCTTTTGAGACTCCAATACCGTAAACACAACTTTTGTTAATATTGATTTTAAGCCTGGAGGTTGCTTCAAAACATTTTAGAATTTTTAATAAGTTTCGAGCATTCCTTCTATTCCACTCCCCAAAAAATAAAGTATCGTCAGCATATTGTAGGTGAGTTAAACGAACATTTTCTCATTTATGATACTTTGATCAAATCTTTTTAGAGTGTAAACGACATTGATTTATTTTTTATTTTAGGTTAAATATGAGAGAGTGACTTGCTCTTATGTCAAATGTTAGTTTTATAATATTGGACTCAACCCAGTGAATATTTTGTCGGTAAATGGTTTATCAAATTACCCGTTTTTAATCGAACCGAAAGGTCAAAAATATTAATTAACCGAATTATTAGTTACTGAGGTTGGATTTCGCTTCTAACCGTCCCAACCGCCCTATGTTCACCCCTATGAATATGTATAAGTAATTGTGGAAAACTTAAATTATGTACACGCTCTATCCGGTGGCGGAACTTGAACCTTACTTCAGGAGGGTAAAACAAAGACAGTGGGTAAACACTAAAAAGATCTTATTTTTTGATTAAAAAAATTAGTGCAATTTTTCCTTTTCAAGTTCAGGTGGGGTGGATAGCACCATACGAATACACTAAGATCCGCCACTTACACTACCCAATAACTTTAATAACGATGACACCGTTACTTTTTGATGTACCATCAACTATAGATAAAAACATTTTCTAAACATCACTTCACAAACTATTTTCTTCGAAAAGCAAATGATATTATCAATAGAAACGAGTGTCAAACGATCAGAATAATGAGCACACAAGAGGCAGACTCATAGACTGAATTTGTCTCTACTTTTTGACTCCCCACCATTAACCACCGTAGCCCACCACATAGTATTCATCATCCAAAATTTTTTTACCGGAATCCTTCTCAATTATTATCATGACTAACCCCGATCATATGCATATTGCTAAAATTACCACCACAGTTTACCTCACGAGTTTCCCTCACCATTTTAAAGAACCGAACATTCGTCGTCTATGTGAATCGCATGGAAAGGTTGCTGATGTGTATATCGCTCGGAAACTCTCTAAGAATGGGTACCGTTTTGCTTTCGTTAGATTCATGAATGTTTCCTCTGCAGCTGAGATTGTTAAAGCCATCTCGTCAACCTGGATCGGTAACTTTCATATTTATGCTGCGGTTGCTCGGTTTGATCGATCTGATTCCCTTAAGAAAAAAGCAGCTCCGATAAAAATTCAGGTAAAACCGATTTCGACAAACTCTAATATTGGTCATTCTGATGTGCATATTGACATGAATGAGGCGTCATATGCTTCCATTTTGGGGGGTTCTGAACGTGTTAACCCTCGTAAATCTATTATTATTGAGGAAGACGAATTGATGTGCCTAGAAAACACGAATTTAATTCTATTTGGTAAGGCCAGGATCCCTGCCCAAATCCCTTTCCTCCTTAGAAGCTGGCATGAAGAAGGGTTTGATTCTTTGAATGTTCAGTATATGGGTGGATCTTGGTTGTGGATTGAATTTCCAAACCACTCTTCTAGGGAGAATTTTAAAAATAATCTACTGGTGAGAAACTCCTTATCAGAAATTTGCAATTATTCTGACGAATTTACAGTAAAAGAGAGAGCTATCTGGATCGAGATTGTTGGATTACCAGCTAGAGCATGGCATTGTGATGTATTCAACAAAATTGCTTTCCACTTTGGTAAAGTCTTATTCCAAGATTCGGAGATTGAGGATAAGAAAAGTGTTGGTAAGGTGTGTATTGTTACTACTAACCTTGATCCAATTTATGAACGTTTCTCGGTTAAAGTGCAGAAAAAGAGTATACAGTTGTTGTCAAACAAGCGGAGGAGTGGTGTCCAAACATCCTCCAAGTGCTAAATGATTCCTGTTTTGACAAAGACGAAGACCAGTTTAACCACAATGAGCATAACTCTACCATTATTTCGGAGGAAGATTTAGAAGACGGGGAATTTGTAGCGGATTCCTTCGATCATGTTCATGTAGATCAGGATGTCAACGAGGAGCAACAACAGGCGAGGGGTGATGCAATTTATGGTGATGTCTCTCTTAACTCGCCACTCGTAGCTGAACATGTGGAACCTGGTTTGAATAATGAAATGGCAGCACCTTTTCTAAAAAAACGCATCTCCTATGCCTGGTAATTCAGATTCACGTAAAACAGTGCCTTTAGTTGCTAAATCGGATGGAAATAACTCGCAGCCTTCGGTCTCACTTTCTAAACCTCCGGGGTACGTGTATAGGCAATTCTCGCCTAAGTTTTCATCAGGGGAGCCGGCTATTTCTTATGCTTCTGTTGGTAATGAAAAGGACATTAATTCTAAAAAGGAGGAGACTCTTCTTGAAGAATTAGAAAAGTATATCTCTATGGGCAATGCTCTTGGGTACGACATGAATGGGTGTCAAGCTGATCTTAAACATTTGTTAGCTAGAATGGGTGTTTCCATGTTTCCTAAATGAATACACTTTCAATTAACATTGGTGGAGGGGTGTCGTATAACCAGAAACAATCATGGATACGGAATCTTTGTAACGAATTCAAAATTTCAGTACTCGGTATACAAGAAACGAAACTCACTCAACTAGACTTGTTCGTTGTAAGGTCTTTTTGGGGTAATTCAACTTTTGATGTTGCTTGCTCAAGTGCTCGTGGTAGATCCGGGGGTATTCTTACTATTTGGGACCCCTCTTGTTTCGTCAAAAAACGCATTTTTTCGTTCAATAATGTTCTCATTGTTGCAGGTTTTGTAACGGCCTCCAACTCTTTATGTTTTTTGGTAAATGTATACGCTCCTCAAGAGAGATCAAAGAAAGCTAACCTTTGGTCTTTCCTTATTTCTTTTATGTCTAATAATCCTGGCGAGTACATTGTGTTTGGAGACTTTAACGTGGTGCGTAATGCATGGGAACGACAAGGATCAAGATTTTGTTCTCTTAAGGCTCAAGATTTTAATAGTTTCATAGATGATTCAGGATTGATTGATTTCCCCATGGGCGGTCGAGCTTTTACACGCTCTAGTAAGTCTTGTGACAATCGTGCTATGCTAGACCGATTCATTATTTCTAATGGGTTTTGTGATGCATTCCCGGATTTAAAAGCTCGTGTTCTTCCCAATCTCTGGTCGGATCATTGCCCGATTATTCTCTTTAATGAACAAGTTGATTTCGGTCCGATTCCCTTCAAGATCTTTTCTTCTTGGTTTGTTATTGATGGTTTCGATGATGTGGTTAAACAAGCTTGGGATAACCCCTCGTTGTTAGCTACTTGTATCGGGATTAATCCTTTTATTGCTTTCAAGTTGAAGCTTCAGTTTGTTAAAGACTGTCTCAAAAAATGGAGAAAGGATAAATTTGATTCTTCTTCTAATAATAAGTTACTGATTCTAGAAGAAATTGATGTTATCGACTCAGAGTTGGTAAATGGTGGAGATCATGTTACCTTGTCTAATAGAAGAGTGCAACTTGTCAAAGAATTGCATGATATTAACAAGACAGAAAGTATGGATGTAGCACAAAAAAACAGAAAACTTTGGACGGTTCACGGTGATGAAAACTCTAAATTTTTCCATGCTTCGTTAAAAAAAAAACGTCGAAAACTCGCTGTTAATGGTATCAATGTAGATGGAATTTGGACCTCCTCTCCTTTGGAAGTCAAGCATGCTTTCCTGGATTTTTTTCTTAATAAATTCAAGAAACATCATACCGTGAAATTTTCTCATCCTTCATCTCATTTTCGGACTCTTTCTCAAGAACAGGCGGATAGCATTGAATCTCCTTTCTCATATTCGGAAATTAAAGAAGCAGTTTGGGCTTGTGGTGATGATAAATCGCCTGGACCTGACGGGTTCTCTATTCGATTTATAAAACATTTCTGGGATTTGATTCAGGCGGATGTGGTGGCTTTTGTTCAGAATTTTCACTCTTCGGGATTTATTCCCAAAGGTTGTAACTCGTCCTTTTTTACATTGATTCCAAAATTATCTAACCCCTTGAATGTGAAAGATTTCAGGCCTATCAGTCTCATTGGGGTGCAATACAAAATTATAGCTAAGCTTCTTGCTAATCGATTGGCCAAAGTCATTGATACGGTTATCAACAAAGAGCAATCAGCTTACGTTAAAGAGAGACAAATTCTTGACGGGCCTCTTATTATTAACGAGTTTATTGATTGGTGCAAGAGAGAGAGGAAAACCGCCATGCTCTTCAAAGTAGACTTTGAAAAGGCGTTCGATACTATCAGCTGGGATTTTCTTGTTTCTATGCTTGAATTCCTAGGATTTGGGCGGCGGTGGATTTTTTGGTTAAAAGGGTGCCTTTATTCTTCTCTAGCTTCGGTTCTGGTTAATGGAAACCCTTCCGAGGAGTTTAAAATTGAAAGGGGCCTTCGCCAAGGAGATCCTTTATCTCCTTTCTTGTTTATCATCTGTATGGAGGGTCTTCACGGTGCCATATTGAATGCGATTGATTGCAATTTCTTCAAGGGCATATCGATAGAGGGAGCTTCTTCATCTGTGACTTTATCTCATTGTTTTTTTGCAGATGATGCTTTGTTTATAGGGGAATGGAACGACCGGAACGTTCAAAATCTAATACGCATCCTTCATTGCGTTTACCTTGTTTCCGGACTACAAATTAACGTAAACAAATCTAATTTATTTGGTATTGGTATCGAGGAATCTGAGGTTCAACGGCTTGCTAATGGCACTGGTTGTGGCTCGAAAATCCTCCCATTTGCGTACCTTGGCCTCCCAGTCGGAGCTAACATGAACCTTATTAACAACTGGAAACAAATCATCGACAAAGTCAAGTCTCGACTTGCTTCTTGGAAGGTGCCTTTACTTTCGTTTGGAGGTCGGCTTACTTTAATTAAATCTGTTCTGGGCTCGCTTGGTACTTACTTCTTTTCGCTCTATAAGGCTCCTAAAAGCATCATTAAATCTATTGAAGCTCTTCGGGCAAAGTTTCTGTGGGGTGGTGTTAAAGATGATCGGAAAATTCATTGGGTCAAGTGGGAAGTTGTGTGTAAAAGTAAACAAAAAGGTGGTCTCGGGGTTACAAATCTTGAATCTCTAAACTTGGCTTTACTTTATAAATGGAGATGGAGATATTTACATTGCACGGATTGGATTTGGGTCAAGGTTATAAGGGCTATTCATGGACCTCAGATAGATGGATTCTCTCCTCCGATTAAACCGTCGTCTGGGGGTGAGTGGGCTAGCATTAATCGGGTCATTATTGACTTGCATAATCGCTTTCCAGTTACCTCCTCTTTACTTTTGATTAAGGTTGGTAATGGCCTGGATACTTGTTTTTGGATGGATACATGGATTGGGAAAACTTCTTTGAGTGCTCGCTTCCCTCGAATGTTTGCTCTCGAATTGAACAAGACTTGTAAGATAGCAGATCGTCGCTCGATTAATGGGGTCTGGGATTGGCATTGGCGTAGAGATCCTAGACCGGGAATTGAATCTCAACAATTTAATGATATGCTCGATTGTTTAGCTCTGGCTACCTTTTCTAACTCTCCGGACTCTTGGACGTGCCCCCTTTTCAAAGATGGCAGATTCTCTGTCAGCGGTTTTCGCAAGCTCATTATCGCGGATCAGATGGGGGAATGGCCGACTCATTGGTGTAACATTATACCTCCAAAAGTTAACTTCTTCCTTTGGAGGGCTCGGTTGGATCGATTACCAGATAAATGCAATTTACTAGATCGTGGGGTGGTTGCTTCTAACCTCCTTTGTTCATCTTGTAATATCCAGATCGAAGACTCTTCTCACATATTTTTTGATTGTGAAGTCGCAACGCAAGTTTGGTCCTTTGTTGCTCAATGGCTCGAGATCGATATACCTCGGTGGCAAAACTTTGACGCTTTCTGGCAATGGTGTATGGCCTCATCCAATGATTTCAAGAAGGTCATGGTGACGGAAGTGGTGTGCTACGCGGCTCTTTGGACAATTTGGCGCTATCGAAATGGAGTCATCTTTAATCCTAATAAGTTTCGGAAGTGCCATTTACTAGATTCGGTTGTTTTTTCTTCGTACGACTAGATTTCTTCTCGTTATAAGAAAGCTAAACTTAATTGGAATTTATGGTTATTATTTCCGTTAATGTCCTTGTAACTTTGTTCTCTAGCGTCTTGCTAGCTTTGTAATAATATTTGAGCCGTTCAAAAAAAAAAGACTCGTAGACTGAAACAACATGAAAGAAGATTTTTTCAACACAGGCAAACAAAACATAAAGATAAATAGACCTAAATTTTGTTATATATACGTTTTGTCACTATTATTAATACTACAATAAAATAATATATTATATATTATTATTGTTATTGTTATTACTTTTATATTTATATATTTATATTACCCATCAGAGGTTCGACTCCCGTGTGGTGCAACATTGCACACAAGGTTACCCCTACCCTTGAATTTCACCCACGGGCGCCTTTCGCATATCGCGTTGCGGAGGCGTTGGGGGAGGGGGTTTTACCGCCCATGCCCTCGGATTGGACCGAGTTTTCTCATGAACAGCAGTTGGGGGCGAGGTATATATGCAACTGTGGGAGATGAATGCGTAGTTGATTAAGTCCCCCTACCAAAAACGTATATAAGTACCATGCACTTTTTTCTAGCACGATGAGCACAAAATCGTTTTTGCTCAAACATAAAATTACCGATTCTCTTCTTTTGAATACATTATATGTCATGTAAACGCATATACATAACGTCACGTTTATTATAGAAAAACACTCATTAGCACGAAACCCTACTCATGTTTCAATTAAAATAATATGGTATTTATTGTAAAAACCACCCTACCGTAACAAATACAAAGCGACAACTAAAATTTAAATTATTGTGCTTTTCATTATTATAAACATAAGTCTAATATGACGGGATATCATTAATTTAGGAGACTAATTAATTAGCACCCCATTTCCTCTCCCCGTCTAGGCTCACCAAGGGCCACTCTAGTCATCCCTTGTGTTACCACCCGTCCACTACAATTCTTATCCTTGCTGCTAGTCATCCACGTACAACACTAGAACTAACATTGATGTGTTTTCTTCTTCAATTAGCCATAGCTGATAAATGGTTAAGTGAATAAGATTTTTTTATGTTCAGATCTCTGGGGAAGAAAATTATTTTTTATTTTTATTATACGCGTCTGATTTGAATACGTTTTCAATCATTTTCCTTGACTACTTCAAGATATATTTGGCTATTTGCAATGATGTTTGAACGTGAAACCTCTTAAAAAAAAAAACCTTAGGTCACACCTAACTACTTGACTATATTGTGTGGTTTTAAAGGCTTTTAGAAAATCATTTTAAAGACTTTTATTTCAAATATATTATTATATTATGTGATTATTTTCAATAAATCATTTTTTGTTCACTAAACATGTAATAGTTTTTTATATAAAAATTTGAGTTTGTATAAATAAAACACATAAATCCCGATACTTTTAAAAAGGAAAATTAATCAACATACAACATTAAGAAAATTAAAACTTATACGTGTTAGAAGTAAAAAAAAAAAAAAAAAAGTGTTAGAAGTTACATTGTACTGAAGTAATACATTATACCGAAGCAATATAATATGGTAAAACATTGAGTTGTAGCTCAACTAGTAGTGGTTTGCCTTTCTCAGCAGGAGGTCAGGAGTTCGACTCCGCTGAGCTACAACATTGTACTCAATGTTATCCTTGACCTGAAGTATCCACCTACCTTTCGCGGGTTTCCTCCAGGGCAGTAATTGGGGGCGGGTTATGCAAATACGGAAGATGAACGCATGAGTAGTTAAGTCCCCCCTGAATGATCCAAACTGATGTCCGAAAAATATAACATGGTCAAACCATATTTATACATTTAAGTGTATATAATTTTTGTAACCATGAAAAAATAAAATAAAAAATATATAGTATAAGCAAAAAGATATTTATCAACATATGATGAGAATGGGTTTGTGTGTTAGGGTTTGCTTAAAATAGATACACTGTATATACGTCGTTTTTTTCTCTCAAGATACAACGATCGAATATTAGTTTTCTCGAATTTAAGCTACATGCAACTAGAAAACGCCTTCAACCAGAAGATACAATTGTGGACCCGACGAGGCTCATACCTAAAAAGCGATACTACAAACTACTTATAACCGAGTCTCACCTAACCAAACCGAGCCTTAAAACCCGAACAAGCAGAAACAAAAAAACAAACATCCTACACCAAACAAAAATCTACTATACATCCAAGAACAGCTAGCAGAATGCAAAATCACGTTATCACAAACTAAGATGACAAAACAATAAGCAAACTAAGGTCCTATTTTGTTAAGTTTACCATCTATAATTTCAATACGAACTTTTTTTCCGGACCAATAATCAATCTTGAAAGAACTATTAAGGACCCATCACCAACCAATGTACCCGTTGAGAGAGGGGATAATAGTATAATACCACGATCTACAAGATTTGAAAGAAGCCTTTATTCGATGTAACTGTACCTGTAGCAGACGAACCGACAAGTTGATCGTCTTGAGCCTCCAAAAACAAATTTTGAATAGCATCTTTGAAAACCAAGTCTTCAACATTTTCTCTAAGCCTATAAGAACACGAAGTGTTGGTCACGTTCACCTTCTTTTTCGCACCTTTGTCATCGGCATCTACGTGATCATTCGAATATTTCCCATTCAAAATGAACCAATCTTTGCAAAAGCCTTCACAGGCACGGAACAATCACAATATCTCCGTCCGCTACGCCTGTAACATCCCGCCTTTTTCCGTTAAATTATTTTAACGCCCGTCTTTTTTTTTTAGATAATATCTTTCGTTATCTAAATTCGTACCTTCCGTTAACTAATGTTCTTAATATTTTCATTATTCGGTTATAACATCTCTCGTTATTTTGTGTTTTTAAAATAATTCGTTCGGTTAATTCACGCACCCGCTTTTAAACTCGAGGGACTAAATTCGCCATTTGATCAAAGTGGCAACTAGTTGAACTAGTCACCACCTCCCTCCCCACTATTCATTTCTCTTCTCTTTTTCTTTTTCATTTTCTCTCAAATATTACTTCCAAACTTTCATCCTTTTCATCTTCTTCACTAAATCATCATCTAAATCATTTCAAGGAAGCTTACAACAAAACGAATCGTACTTTTGGAATCCTCTCTTCATCCTCTATGTTTTGGTACCAATTTCACTACTTGGGGTAAAGTTTATAAAAACTCTAGATTTCTCTAATTCGTTTTATAGACTTGAAATAGTGTTAGTTAGTGTCTATGGCTCATTTATAACATGAATATGTGAATTGTTTGCTCGATTTTGTTGTTTTGAATAACTAGCATGAACACTTGAAATGGGTTAGTTTAATCCTTGATTTTGGTTGATTAAATGTTGTTTAAATGATAAAGTTCATGTATTAAATGTGTTACTAGCATCACTAGCTACATTTCGGTATGTAGGTTGACTTGGAAAGACTTCATTAACGTGATTGTTGATTTTATGATTTTTGGTTAGGGTTTGATAAACTTAAAACGAATTTTTGATGCATTGAATGCTATGAAATGTTGTTGGTAAGTGTTTAGTTGCAATGTATGTTTAATTACCTTCGAAACGGAATATCGTATGTATAAATTGGATTCCCGAATCATCTTATGCGTTTAGGGACTTGAAACATTAAATTATGAACATTCAATGATCATTCGACGAAGTTTTAGTTGTTGTTAATGATGGATTTGATTGATGATATGTGTTTAGTTGTATTCCTTGTTAAAATACCTTTCTAACGATGTATGGTATGCATTTTTAGCATTTTCGATTCATAAGTTGTGTTTGAAAGAAGTTTGGTTCGAGCCTACACATGAAACTGCCCAGACATTCTGTCCTGTGTTAGGCTGCGGCGCAGCTCTCCTAGCCACGCCGCGGCTTAAAGCATGGAAATGTGGTTGTCCAAATTTTTCGTTTTTCGTTTAATTCTAACTATGCTACGCACCTCCGATTAACATGAAACTTGTTCTAACATGCTCATATATGATTATGAAACTTAGAAAAATTGTCCGGGACCCGACCCGAACACGTTGACTTTTTCGTTGACTTTGACCAAAGTTTGACTTTTAGTCAAACTTAACCAAATACTTATGCAATCGTTCTAACTTGCTTTTATACTTGATTCTTATATGAAACTTGACAACTTGGTTCACATGCTATATAATCGAGTCGTAACGAGCCATAGGACTAATTGAACACATTTCGCCCGACCTTGTGTCGTAACCGGTAATTGATATAACTTACTTGTTTAGGTCAAGGCTAAGCAACTTTCATTGCACAACGTTTAATTTCAAGTACTTTGGCATGCAACTACGGTGAGATCATAGTCCCATCTTTTCAACAACTTTTATACTTTAAATCATGGGATGAGAAACATATACGGTTTATACTTTTATACGTTGAACACAAGTACGAAAACAAACATTTCACGTACGAGTTAGAACAAAAATCCTCAATTCAATTATCATTAGTTACACTTGCAGGGTGTAAGCGTGAAATTATGTTGTGTGGCCGTACGGGTTTGACGAACCCTCATTCGGACAGTTCGCTACCGTTAGCGGATGAAATGTAATTTTATCTTATATAATGTAGGTTCTAACACTTTGATTTAGAGGTACCATTCAGTAAAGCCTTGATAATTGGGTGCTCGACATACAAACAACATCTTTGGAATGCAAACGATTTGGAAAATCAACTTATACTAAATCTTGTGGTTCAAAAACAACGTTTACAAAAACACCTATGATTTCACCAACGTTTTTCGTTGACAGTTTTCTATATGTTTCTCAGGTTCATACTTGGCAACTTGATACATGCTTCCGCACACTTTGATTACTTACTTGGGGTCAAGCATACATGCATACGCTAGTGATATCACCTTTGGATTCAAACATATTGTTTACATACTTACGCTATTTATAGCAACCGTGATTTTCAACTTATTATGTCGCAAGTTATTTCATTTATACATTACTACTTTTGTAAACTTACTTGTATCGAACCGTTTGGTTTACTTAAAAACTTTGCAAATCATACACGTTTCAAATGAATGCGACATAATTTTGGTTAAACGTGTCTCATTTAGGGACTATGACCACGTAACGGAACCTAAGTTAACGACGCCGTCAATGACATTTTGGTCGGGTCGTTATAGATGGTATCGTTGGTTGTAGGGAACTAGGATATGCATTAGTGTGTCTGACAGAGTCGTTAGGACGCATTAGTGAATCTAGACTACAACTGAATAGTTAGCCTTTGCATCCTAACTTGCATTTGCTATAGATAGCACTTACCTGACTACTCGAGCATTTATACTTGAATCTTTCTTAAGTGAACTCCATAATGGTACCAAACTTTCATCATACGAATCCGTATTCTGCCACTTTTTGGTGACACACGTAAATTAGAGATTCGTACGCGCAAGGATGACGATGGCTTCATTTGTCACACTAGTCCGGGAACTTTGTCTCCCAGATTGTTATTCATCACCGTCCCATCTTACTATCCACAAGTGCCGTAAAGTTTCCACCACCATGGCAATCACTGACCGTTACCGATGTTACACCGGTGTTCTTCACTATCTACCACTTCTTGTTACTACCATCACTACTCTCGGCGGGTATCGTCGTCACTACTTATCACTACGGTTGCGTACTACTCGTTATCATAATTCGTTACTCTTTTCGTTCCTAAAGACATTATTGTTTGACTTGAACCGCATTGACGTGAACAATCATTTATACACTTCCCTCGGGAAATGCTTCTTCAGAGTTGCACAAATTCTTTCGATTCAATACGAGTCACGTTAGAGACGTCGTTACACTTTGTTCATTTTAAAACTTCACGATTGCACAAACTTAGTTCTATGGAGTGATGTGGGAATGGAGGTATGAGTTAGCGTAATATAACGACACTCGATCAATGTGGTTATATTATGGTAAGTCATACCAAAGTTCTAATGACTCGTGATGGTGATTGGACTCGGTCAACCTAATCACCACCATGTGCCATGTACATGACTTCATTTTTTTTGTTAGACATCCGAAAACCCCGAGAATATTGATAACAACCATACCAAGGACACACCTTTGATTATTTCCGAACCATATTTAGGCTTCCGAATGAATGACAAATTCTTTCAACTTCCAACATATGCTACACGTGTATACTATCTCGTTTTCGCACAATTTTATCGACGAACTACAATATGCTTGATATGCTCACATCGAGGCAGAAACTTCTCTCGCATTACACTCGTACTTCCGTATAAGGAAATCTTTTATTCTAAATTCTCAATGGAGAGAGAGACTCTTCACGTTATACTAGTATTTGCCACGAGGGTGAATAGTCCTAACGAACGTTTTCGAAAACCGATAAATCTTTCGCGGCGCGAATTTCTTGAGAAACGAAAACGTGTTCAAATATATCTTAAGGAAATGTACCTAGTTTCGGATCGAGCTGCTCGTTTCACTTTTAGACTTACAAAAAGCCTTGGGACCACGTTTAGACATGAGTACAGCACATCAACCACAAACCAACGAACGAAGCAGAAGTACGATTCAAGCCTTGGAAAACATATCACGAGCTTGTATCGTTGTCGTTAGCCGATTCCTCTTACAATGATAGTTATCACTTGAGTATCAACGCCGCACTTTTATTTTCGAAACTTTACATGGCCGCAAATATCGTTTCCCTATTTGTTGGGCCGACGTAGGCAACAATCAAACCCCCGAACCCGAACCCATTCATGAAATGACCGTATAGATCGTTCAAATCCAAGAAAGGCTCAAGAAGGCCCGTGATCGCCAGTACGCCAATGTTAGACGTAAACCTCTCAAATTCCAAGTGGGTGACCGTGTAATGTTAAAAGTCGCACCTTGACAAGGTTTAATCCGTTTCGGGAAACGTAGAAAGCTAAATTCGTGATATTTTGATCCTTTTGAAATCTTGGGGCATATTGGACCCGTTTCTTACCATTTCGAACTCCCAACTCGATCGAATCATGTTCATCCTACATTCCATGTATCAAACTTAAAGAAGTGTCTTGCGAAACAAGAACTTGTTATCCTCTTCGATGAGCTTACTATCGACGATACACTCCACTTCCTAGGAGAACCGGTTGAAATTATGGATCGTGAAACCAAACTCTAAAACAACGTAAAATCCCGACCGTCAAAGTTCGTTGGAATGCCCAAGGAAGTACTTTATCTCATTCGTAGAATTGGCAACGCAAGATTTCGAGGAAGAAACAACGACTACTACTTCCAACTAAATTTCGGGACGAAATTTCATTTAAGGTATAGCTAATGTAACATCCCGCCTTTTTCTGTTAAATTATTTTAACGCCCGTCTTTTTTTAGATAATATATTTCGTTATCTAAATTCGTACCTTCCGTTAACTAACGTTCTTAATATTTCCGTTATTCGATTATAACATCTCTCGTTAATTTGCGTTTTTAAAATAATTCGTTCAGTTAATTCACGCACCCGCTTTTAAACTCGAGGGACTAAATTCGCCATTTGACCAAAGTGGCAACTAGTTGAACTAGTCACCACCTCCCTCCCCACCATTCATTTCTCTTCTCTTTTTCTTTTCCATTTTCTCTAAAATATTACTTCCAAACTTTCATCCTTTTCATCTTCTTCACTAAATCATCATCTAAATCATTTCAAGGAAGCTTACAACAAAACAAATCGTACTTTTGGAATCCTCTCTTCATCCTCTATGTTTTGGTACCAATTTCACTACTTGGGGTAAAGTTTCTAAAAACTCTAGATTTATCTAATTCGTTTTATAGACTTGAAATAGTGTTAGTTAGTTTCTATGGCTCGTTTATAACATGAATACGTGAATTGTTTGCTCGATTTTGTTGTTTTGAGTAACTAGCACGAACACTTAAAATGGGTTAGTTTAATCCTTGATTTTGGTTGATTAAATGTTGTTTAAATGATAAAGTTCATGTATTAAATGTAACATCCCGCATTTTTTCGTTAAATTATTTTAACGCCCGTCTTTTTATTTTAATAATATCCTCAGTATCTCGATTCGTATCCTCCATTAGCTAACATTCTTAAAATATTTTCGTTATTAGATTATAACATCTCTCGTACTCTCGTGTAATTCAAAATAATTCGTTTGGTTAATTCACGCACCCGCACCCGAACTAGAGGGACTAAACTTGCAAAGAGGTCAAAGATTTGACTAGGTCAACTAGTCAAACCTTCAACCTCCTCCTCTCATTTTCTCTCTTTCTCTCTTTTCATACTTCCATTTTCCTCTCAAGAACTCAAACAAGATTCATCATCTAATTTTGAATTTGGAAGCTAACATCAAAACAAATTACATATTTAGAATCCTCTCTTCACCCTCTTCGACTTGATACCAATTTCATCTCATTTGGGTCAAGACTAGCTTTGTCTTTGCACGCGTTTACTTGTTGAAGTACTTTATTACTCTTGCACTCAAGGTGAGATCATAGTCCCACTTTTTATTCTTTTGAACTTACTTTTGGGATGAGAAAACATAAACGTTACCTTTCAACTAAGTGAACACAAGTACAAGAAAACAAACATTCTACATACGAGTTTAGAACAAAATCCTCAATTCGATTATCATTAGTTACACTTCCAGGGTGTAAGTGTAGGCGTGAACTTATGTTGTATGGCCATATGGGTTTGACAAACCCTCATTCGGACGGTTCGCTACCGTTATTCGGATGAAATATATTTTCGAGAAACAGTGTATGTTCTAACACTATTGTGATGGGGTACTATGGAAGGAAACGTTAAGCCTTGATAATTGGGTGCTCGTGAATATTAACTTTTAGAATGTATTACTTTTATCAATGTTGCAAATCTTGTGGTTCGACTTACTTTTACTCGCTTACTTATTTAAACCTATGATTTCACCAACGTTTTCGTTGACAGATTTCTATGTTTTTCTCAGGTCTTTGAACGATATGTGAAACATGCTTCCGCTCATTATTTGATACTTGCATTGGATGTCGAGTATATGTGCATACATGGAGCGTCTTTTGACTTTATTTAAAACTGTTTCGCATAGGTTTCCCCTGTACTTATAACTTTGTAACGAAACTTTTGGATGAACAATTCTTGTAAACTGTGAAACAAATCTTTACTTTTGAAAGGAATGCGACATACCTTTGGTCAAATGTCATTTTAAAGACTTACGACCAAACAATGGGACCTAAGTAGTCGGAGCCGTCAATGACGATTTGTCTGGGTCGCTACAAGTGGTATCAGAGCATTGGTTGTAGGGATTTAGAGTTCATTGGTGTCAACCCCGAGTCATAGGGTACATTAGTGAATCTAGACTACAACCGGCATATAGACTTGAAGTAGGAATTAATTGACTATTTATGCATTTATACTCGAACGTTTCTACTCATAACTCACTCTCGCTTCATCTAAATCTTTCGTTGTTTAATTTGATTGACGCGCCACCTTGACTTTATAGAATGATGTCGAATGCACATATGAATCAGGGTAATATACTTGCCGGGATTATATTACGGTGACTCATATGAACGTTCCGACATTACGACACAAAGAATTTAAGGCGAGTCAAGGAAAATTTTCTCTTCATCATTATTCCATATCACAATTAGTATTGTTAAGAATACTAATCAACGATATTCTTGTGTCATGAAGGAACAATGGCTCACCAAGGTCAACACGATACTCCTCCCGAAACTCTAGAACAAGCTCTTCAACGAATGATAACCACCGCCGTGGGTACGGCCGTAGCCGATCACTTTTCCAACCACAACAATCGTGGAGCCGGTAATTCAAGCGAGTGTTGCTCCTACAAAAACTTCATGAAGTACAATCCTCCCACTTTCGATGGAACCGGGGGACCGGTTGCTCTCACCCGATGGTTCGAACAAACGGAATCTGTTTTTAGCAAAAGCGGTTGTCGGGACCAAGATAAGGTCAAGTTTTCTACCCATACTCTCACCGGTATTGCTCTCTCATGGTGGAACACGTACGTACAATCGGTGGGTATCGATGAAGCCCACAAACTCTCCTGGACCGAATTAAGAGAAAGAATGATCACCGAATACTTCCCGAGCGACGAGACTCGAAGGCTCGAACAGGGGCTAAGAAATTTAAAAACGGTCGGGAATGACCTCGAAGCTTATAATCAACGGTTTGCCGAACTAGCCATAAGTTGTCCGACCCTCATGACTCCCGAGTCCCTAAGAGTTGAACTTTACATGGATGGCCTCCCAAAGAGCATTCAACAAGGGGTGATGTCATCCAAACCCACTAACCTACAAGAGGCTTTAGCGATGGCCCGCCAATCTATAAAAACGGTGAATGAAATTGAAGCGCCGGCACCAACGGCCGAGGACCAACCGGGTAACAACAAAAGAAAATGGGAAGCCTCTCCATCAAGCAACCACAACCACAACAACTTCGCCAAGAAGCCTTTCACCCCCGGTGGCAAGAAGGGGTATGCCGGAAACCTACCTTATTGTAACAAGTGCCACAAGCATCATTTGGGCGAATGTGGTAAACCATTTTGCACCACGTGTCGAAGAAGTGGCCATGTGGCCCATATTTGTAAAAGTGCCGCCCCCGTTGCTAAAAAGGGGCCCAATGTACCAAAAACGAGTGTTTGTTTCGAATGTGGCCAACCGGGTCATTTTAGGAATGCTTGTCCAACGAAGAAACCAACCCCAACGCACGCCGTTGAACTTTCAACATCGACACCTAGGATGCCCGAGACGACGATGGACTAGTCACGGGTACGTTTCTTCTCAACAACTCTTATGTTTCATAATTATTCGATTCGGGTGCCGATAAAATGTTTTAAATCCGAGGCTTTGGAGCCTACCCTTTGTATTTCACCACTCCCCCTAGATATTACTTAGGCAATTCAAGTGACCAACGGAAGATATTGTGTACCTATAAATTTTATCGGAGGATATACGTTAATCTTATTGAGTGGATAATTTGAATTTTGACTTGATACCTATAGAACTAAGGAGCTCAAAATCTATTCGTTAAGAAGAAATGTTTCCCTATCGTCTTGTATAGATTATTGTGAACTAAATAATTTCCGGTTAAGAACCGATATTCTTTTTCCCCGTATCAATGACCTCTTGATCGAGTACGAGGATCTCGTGTGTATACCAAATCGATCTCCATCCTTGTTATCATCAATTGCGAGTTGAGGGAGACGATGTCTCCTAAACCATTTTTCGAACTCGCTACGATAGTTGTAAATCACTCTTAGTACCGTTCAGTAAATCTAAGGCTCCGTCTGTATTCATAAACCTCCGGAGCCGCGTGTGCAAACTTATTTAGAAAAAATCGTTACCGTACTTATAATTGATGTTCTAAACCTATTCAAACGAAGAAGAAAACGAACAACGTCTCCGACTTACGCTCGAACACTTGAGAAAAGAGCAACTCTATACCGAATTCTCCAAGTGAGAATTTTGGTTAAACGAAGTTCAATTTTTAGACCATGTTGTTAGTGGTCAAAGTATCTCAATACATCTCGCAATTGGAACCACACGTAATCGGGAAACCCTCACGACTCAGACTTGTATTCGTAAAATCTTAGATCTCGCCGGTTATCACTGAAGATTCATTTTCGACTTTTCTCGTGTTGCACGACCTTTAAACTCGTTAACTCACTGAGGGAAAAATTTAAACCTCTCCGTGTCCGAACTTTGAACATGATCTTTCACACAAACCTTACTAGCTAAATTTGTTTAGCACACTGGAACTCAAATATGGAAATATTTCTACTTGAACGCCCGAAAGGCATACTCTCTCGACTCGAAATCAAGGAAACTGAAATTCGTTAATTTGCTCGAAAATTTGAATACTTAATCATGGACCCGATCAACCTTCTCATCAATACGTGCCACGTTACATAGCTCTGTTATTTCACCATTTTCCACCTGATATTACTGGAACTTAAGATAACACCCAATCCAAGGATACTTCACTCTTCTTTGACTTATCATACAACTACGTGTACTATCTCATTATCCCACCAAGCCTCAACATTCGACCACTAAGTGCGCGACATGGTTACCTCAAGGTGTGAACTCATCCTATTCTAAGTTCTCATTTCACTCCTGTCTTATCGCTCGCACTTCCGTGTAAGGAAACTTTTCATAAAACTTCTCAATGGAGAGAGAAACTCTTCACATTATATTAGTATTCGCCATGATGGTGAATAGTCCTAACAACCATTTTCGGGAACCGATGGATCTTCCGCGGTGCTACCGTTATTCGGATGAAATATATTTTCGGGAAACAGTGTATGTTCTAACACTATTGTGATGGGGTACTATGGAAGGAAACGTTAAGCCTTGATAATTGGGTGCTCGTGAATATTAACTTTTAGAATGTATTACTTTTATCAATGTTGCAAATCTTGTGGTTCGACTTACTTTTACTCGCTTACTTATTTAAACCTATGATTTCACCAACGTTTTCGTTGACAGATTTCTATGTTTTTCTCAGGTCTTTGAACGATATGTGAAACATGCTTCCGCTCATTATTTGATACTTGCATTGGATGTCGAGTATATGTGCATACATGGAGTGTCTTTTGACTTTATTTAAAACTGTGTCGCATAGGTTTCCCTTGTACTTATAACTTTGTAACGAAACTTTTGGATGAACAATTCTTGTAAACTGAGAAACAAATCTTTACTTTTGAAAGGAATGCGACATACCTTTGGTCAAACGTCATTTTAAAGACTTACGACCACGCAATGGGACCTAATTAGTCAGTGCCGTCAATGACGATTTGTCTGGGTCGCTACATTAAATGTGTTACTAGTATCACTAGCTACATTTTGGTATGTAGGTTGACTTGGAAAGACTTCATTAACGTGATTGTTGATTTTATGATTTTTGGTTAGGGTTTGATAGACTTAAAACGAATTTTTGATGCATTGAATGCTATGAAATGTTGTTGGTAAGTGTTTAGTTGCAATGTATGTTTAATTACCTTCAAAACGGCATATCGTATGTATAAATTGGATTCCCGAATCATCTTATGCGTTTAGGGACTTGAAACATTAAATTATGAACATTCAATGATCATTCGACGAAGTTTTAGTTTTTGTTAATGATTGATTTGATTGATGATATGTGTTTAGTTGTATTCCTTGTTAAAATACCTTTCCAACGATGTATGGTATGTATTATTAGCATTTTCGGTTCATAAGTTGTGTTTGAAAGAAGTTTGGTTCGAGCCTACACATGAAACTGCCCAGACATTCTGTCCTGTGTTAGGCTGCGGCGCGGCTCTCCTAGCTACGGCGCGGCTTAAAGCATGGAAATGTGGCTGTCCAAATTTTTCGTTTTTCGTTTAATTCTAACTATGCTACGCACCTCCGATTAACATGAAACTTGTTCTAACATGCTCATATATGATTATGAAACTTAAAAAAATTGTCCCGGACCTGACCCGAACACGTTGACTTTTTCGTTGACTTTGACCAAAGTTTGACTTTTAGTCAAACTTAACCAAATACTTATGCAATCGTTCTAACTTGCTTTTATACTTGATTCTTGTATGAAACTTGACAACTTGGTTCACATGCTATATAATTGAGTCGTAACGAGCCATAGGACTAATTGAACACATTTCGACCGACCTTGTGTCGTAACCGGTAATTGATATAACTTACTTGTTTAGGTCAAGGCTAAGCAACTTTCATTGTACAACGTTTAATTTCAAGTACTTTGGCATGAAACTACGGTGAGATCATAGTCCCATCTTTTCAACAACTTTTATACTTTAAATCATGGGATGAGAAACATATACGGTTTATACTTTTATACATTGAACACAAGTACGAAAACAAACATTCCACGTACAAGTTAGAACAAAAATCCTCAATTCAATTATCATTAGTTACACTTGCAGGGTGTAAGCGCGAAATTATGTTGTGTGGCCATACGGGTTTGACGAACCCTCATTCGGACGGTTCGCTACCATTAGCGGATGAAATGTAATTTTATCGTGTATAGTATAGGTTCTAACACTATGATTCAGAGGTACCATTCAATAAAGCCTTGATAATTGGGTGCTAGACATACAAACAACATCTTTGGAATGCAAACGATTTGGAAAATCAACTTATACTAAATCTTGTGGTTCAAAAACAACGTTTACAAAAACACCTATGATTTCACCAACGTTTTTCGTTGACAGTTTTCTATATGTTTCTCAGGTTCATACTTGGCAACTTGATACATGCTTCCGCACACTTTGATTACTTACTTGGGGTCAAGCATACATGCATACGCTAGTGATAGCACCTTTGGATTCAAACATATTGTTTACATACTTACGCTATTTATAGCAACCGTGATTTTCAACTTATTATGTCGCAAGTTATTTCATTTATACATTACTACTTTTGTAAAACTTACTTGTATCGAACCATTTGGTTTACTTAAAAACTTTGCAAATCATACACGTTTCAAATGAATGCGACATAATTTTGGTCAAACGTGTCTCATTTAGGGACTATGACCACGTAACGGGACCTAAGTTAACGACGCCGTCAATGACGTTTTGGTCGGGTCGTTACAACGCCTAAACTCAGTCGGTTTAGACCTATCTTCATGTTTTTTTTTTTTTTTTTTTTTTTTTTTTTGCATTCTGATCACCAATTATAGCTTCCTACTCTTCCTTGGTATTCTTCGACAATTTGTCTTTAACATCCTCAACACTAACATTGGACCCAATAGTATCCTATGTCCTAATATTTTGCGAAACGTCATGTGATGACCCGTCCAAATCCATTTGGACGATTACGTTATTCATTGATTTCATAGTGAGGTTTTGACCTCTATATGATACGTTTTATAAACATTGCATTCTTTTGAAAAGGCACACCTTAAATGAATATCTAATTCCAAGGTCTTTGACATCTGATGATTTTTACATATAGACAATCACCGTAAATAATAGTTTACAATACTACATCTGTTGACAATGCAGTCAAAATAAGATACATGGTGATGATTTTTTGAATGCAAAGTTTTCTCGAATAAAGCATGTATGACTCCATGCACATAGCTTGTATAACGTTAAGCAAACAGCGGAAGACTTCTAGGAACCTGAGAATAAACATGCTTAAAAGTGTCAACACAAAGGTTGGTGAGTTCATAGTTTTAATGTTGCGCATAATCTGTATATAAAGGTGGATCACAAGATTTCAGTTGTTTCATCCAGAAACGTTTATCAAAATATTCTACAAGATTGAGCACCCTGGTAACTAACTTTAACGTTATTATAAGTACCCATGTTTTAACATACGTGCAACCAACATGTACAATACACGCAATCCAACGTGTACTAAACTCAAATTGCATACGTCTATTTTATAGTTCAGGCTAGAGTTTCTATACCTGGAACAGACGGGGATGTCAAGCCCTATGGATCCATATACCACTATTTGCGCCCACCGGTTCTTATAACCTACAGTTACTAGTTACCAAAGCTAAGGGATTTTCGGTTCAAACTCGGTGTAGAATTTAGTATGTACTTGTATCCATTGCGTTTAAAATAAAGTGCATGTATTCTCAGCCCAAAAATATAGATTGCAAAAGCATTTAAAAAGGGAGAAAATGAAACTCACCTTAGCAGCACATAAGGTCATTCACCGAAATGTGACCGAAACTTGGAATGCAAAATAACCGTAGATCTCAACCTAGAGAACATATGTTGGTCAATACATGTCTAACAAGCTAGGTCAGGTCATAGTGTATCACAATCCTAATATTCGAGACCGACATGCAAAAGTTAACAAAAGTCATCTCAAAGGTCAACCTGACCCAATATGATCTTTAAATATATACATGTTTATTAACATAGTATAAGTCTTGGTAATTGAACGAATTTATAGTTTATCAAACTCAAAATATTACTTATTTCAGGAGTTATATTATATTTGAATTATCATGACAATCGAAAATATTTTATTATTTCACATAGTTTTTTCCAATACTTGTAGAATCAGATTATAGTGTTTATAAAGCTTTAAAACATGATAAAACGGTCAACTTTGACAATTGTTCAACAAAACGAGACGTGCCTTATATAAAAATTCATTTATTCGATTAGTAATATCTAAAAATCCAATTTATCAATCTCATAAACAAGTTGTTTAAATATTGGTTTACAGTTTCAAACACAATTTCAATTAACGTCAAACATAATTCAGTTGACCATATCTTTTAATCCGTTCATCGAAATCACGCGGTTTCTAAATGAAAAGTTATTAATTTTTCGATAGCTTTCCAACGACATGCATATCATATACTTTATATCAGTAGCATATGTATCAAATTCGTGATTCATCATAAACTATCTAACGACAAAATTAAAGCATACAAGCATGTATAAACATATATACTCGAGCACTAGACCTGGATACACTATTAATGTATGGAAGATAAGATATGAATGCTCACGTATCAATATTGTGATTCAATATTGTAGGAAAGTACGTAGACGCAACGGAGATGATAAACACTAGGTTTGACTTGCGAACAATACCCATGAACATTACCCATAACCTCCATAGCTATAACCCATAGTTTCCTTAGCTTTGACTCATTTGAAAACTCGGTTTGAAATCATTTGAGCAGTACTTCGTCGTAGTATTTTATGTATAATACTAATAATATTAATATTAATACTACTGATAATAATAATAAGATTAATAATAATATTAATCTTAATAATAATAATAATAATAATAATAATAATAATAATAATAATAATAATATAAATATAAATATAATACAGAGTAATTTATGTGTGTGTGTATCGAAGCAGAAATGTGCGAGCTTTATAGATGTTTGCTGAGATTGATCCCCATGCGATCGCATGGGTTTCATGCCCATTTGCCATGTGATCGTATGGCCAGCTGGTACGCACCCAATATGTTTTGTTTTCTTGTTTGTCGACATATTATTCACTGTAGCAAATAGTGTTTACTGTAGCAAATAGCGTTTCACTGTAGCAAATAGTTTTTACCGTAGTAAAGTCGTTTTTACTGTCGCAAGTAAAGTTTTTAATGTAGCAAATAGTGTTTTACTGTAGCAAAGCCGTTTTTTTACTGTAGCAAATAGTGTTTTACTGTAGCAAAGTCGTTTTTACTGTAGCAAATAGTGTTTTACTGTAACAAATAGTGTTTTACTTGTTCATCTTAAACGTTTTAGTTAACTTATCTAAATATCAATCGAATCAATAAACGAATGTTACTATCGTTTACTAAATAACTTGAAATTATATATATGTATATATCTTTATTTAATATACATAAATCGGTTTTTAAATACGCATTGCAAGTTATTTATGAATACTTAATATTCCAACTTATTGTATATATATATATATATATATATATATATATATATATATATATATATATATATATATATATATATATACAAATAGATGTTCGTGAATCGTCGGTCAATAGTCAAAGGTTAACTGAATATATAACATTAGTTCAAAAATTTTGAGAATCAATATTACAGACTTTGCTTATCGTGTCGGAAATATATAAAGATTAAGTTTAAATTTGGTCGGAAATTTCCGGGTCGTCACAAGTCAAATTGGCCCGTAATGGGCCAAAACTCACGGTCTACATCCTCATCAACCAACCTAAATTTGGCATCGGGCCCAACTACAAGAAAGTCCGACCCGATTTTCTTGTAAAACTTTGTACCATTAACAAAAATAAACTCATTTGAACACCAATTTCCAAATGCAGGCTCGAAACACGTAACCTCAGACGAGACATCATCTACTGCAACAGAGTCTAGCCCAATAACCTTCGCCTCATTAACAGAATCGGGCCCAATTGAACTCAAATTTGCAACTGCAAGCTCATAGCAATTAGCCTTATTCAAGACATCTTCCGATTGAGAAAATTAATAAGGGTGCATAACAACTTTGTTCGAATCTAGATCCCCCAAATGGTTGTCATTCTCACCAATCAATGCTAGCTCCACTTAATACAACAAATCGACTCAAAATTCCAAAAGCTTGCTATCAAATGTATTAAAAAGAATGTGAGATGAACAAGAGGTGTCAGATATTTTTGAAACCCATACATTGCACTTTGACCCATCTTTATCCTTGATAACAACCTCGATTGAAACGTGAATTTGTTTAGCCACTTCGACTTGATGAAAGTAAACAGGGACCCACCATTACTTAAAGAAGAATATGAGCTAACCACAGTTATTACTTCACCAACAAGCTCGGTTATTTCTTCCACACTATTTAGAGGTGCATGTTACCAGTACATGACACTTTGATATAAGTGAATATAAAGAAATAATCTGCAAACTTCAACAATGGACGAATCAAAATAAATCCCTTTACCCATAAGATATGATGTTATCGTAACTTTCAACTTCTCCACAAGTCAACAAACACCCGAACGGTCCAATTATGCTAATGTGTACAAACTTAGGCTTTACGCGACATTAAAAAGCTTGATACTTTCGTATCCTCCAAAGAGAACGAGTCGACTAAAAGGACCGACAAGCTTACATGTGTGTAACTTATGGAATTGGAGTGATCTTGCACCTCAAAATACTACTAGTCGATATCTTTGCCCAGTTTAAAAATCCATAAGTCCGACATTTCGGTTTTCATAAGTAAATTGGTTTCCCAAAGATCTTAGAACCGTTGAGCTTAGTATTAGCCTTTGAAGCAGCCGCACCATCAAGGTAGGAAACGAAATAGTATATACGAGTTGGCCAATAATCTCTCTTCCGAGAGTGCACCAAGCTTTCCAAAACCGACTCCACCATGTGACGATTTACGAACCTATCAATTCGGCCAATAAAGACAGTGTGATTATTCTCATTAGTGCGAATTTCCTATGAATGTAGGTTATTTCTGATAACGTGATTGTTTGTCGGACCTCCATATTCGGATCTCGAAAAGCCAGGAGGCGATGAACCGTCTGTTAAGAAAGGATAAAGGAAAGCATGAAGGAAACCTCCGAAAGTAAATTGTGAGGGTTTCGAAGGAAATACATGTGTTACCACCGGTGAATAAATTCCAACATGTTCACTATTGTGGTTGGGTTTGGAAAAAGGATGTCGAGACATATATAGGTATTTGTAAGTGAATGGAAGGGAATTTGAAGAAAAGTTTGATTCGGAAAAAGTTTAGGTGAAGAAAAATAAATTGGGGGGGGGGGGTGGAGAGTCCGATGAAGAGTAGAGGAATTAGGAGTGAGGAGGGAGGGTGAGTGGTGGGGGATTCAAATTTTCAGTAACACCAATCCCGAAGTTGAAAGAGAAATGCAACGGTCATTTTTGCTACATGCAACTAATGTATCAATTTGTATGTTTATCATTTAAAACCATATTGACATATCTTTCTATTTAAAAATCAATTTTTAAAACTAAAAAATCAATTTGTAACCTAAATATTTATTTAAAAATCAAATTTTAAATTAGATTTTTTGAAATCAATTACGGTATATATATATATATATATATATATATATATATATATATATATATATATTAATAATTCAATATATATTATAGTAGTTCAATTTAGTTTTAAATGATGTATTTGATATTCGATTTAATTATGAATTAACTGAAAATGTAACTCAAATCGAATTTAGATTTATAAATTTGGAACCTAAAATCAAATTCCAATATGATTTTAATTTATGTTTTCGATTTTCATTTGGTTCGATTTTGATAGGAGCATTTTGTCGCGCCACACTCACACCTGGAGTGGTAATGATACCGCAACCCGCATGCGCAATATATACGTATGCGGGCACTCGCTAGTATGCGTATGCGTGTACTTTGTATGCGGCATGCGGATTCGTATCGAATGCCTTTGTTCCCGGTACGGCGGTTACTTGGTCCTCAAGTAAGTATCTTTTCCATAATTATATCCGTGATTCGGGGGAGTTGGTTATGGAAGGGATTACCATTATCTCGGATGGTTCTAGAATTAGGGTTTGCCTATATATACAAACTCTAATTATCATTCTAAGGGACAACCACGTTACGTAACAATCATTAACCACACATCTTACGTAACCAGCATCATCTCTCGTCTTCTCAAGGTTAACATGTTAGTTCTTTGTTGACTAGCACCTACAGCCTTATATGGGGCCTTCCGATCAACGACCGTTATCGAAGGTGGACTTAATCACTTGGCCACCCCGCCGACATCATCATGTCGGCCAGGGTTATTCATGGTAGCCGGACCGGAGAGCCTTGTTCTAAGATCCTTAAACCCCCCCTTTACGTATTGAACAGACATATTAACCCTATGGTAAAAATATGCATGATCAAGTGGTGTGAGCAGTGTTGTAAAAAATGGGCGAGACGGCCGTCACAACAAATATACTCGTGTAACGTCGCAACCTATAAAAATACGAGTAAAAAAAGTCAACGATTAAACAACAGTCAACAATCTTAAAAACGGTCAACAACGGTAAAAACAGTCAAAAACCCTAGAAAATGGCCGTAACGAGGTCGAGACGAATTTTGACAAATATTGACAGTTATTTATTTAATATTTAATATATATTTTAAACATAAACACTAATTATTTACTCCTACATACTAAAAGCCACCGGCTTTTTGGTCGTTTCAGTTTTAACGCATCGCCGTTTTAAGATTGCGTTCGCACTACAAACGGTCCCTCACCTTCCGCTCAATTTACACAACGACCCCTCAAGTTTACACTTTTTCAGGGGTAGAAAGCGTAAATATATAATTTTATTAAAATAAAAAAAACTAATTCCACCCGAATTTATAACGGGCCATATCTTCTCGCTCGGTGCGAGTTAAATTTCTCGGAGCCCACCGTTCAACTCGAAAAAATCTCGCGAACACAACGTGACTAACTATACGCGAAAGGACATCGTTAAAAAAACACTAAATAACGGGCCCTATATTCTCGCTCGGTGCGAATTAAATTTTTCCGAGACCACCGTTCAACTCGAAATAATTTTACGAACACAACGCGACTAACTATACGCGAAATTGACATCGTTAAAAAAGCACTAAATATTTTGGGCTATATTTCATACATATACATACGCATCAAACAAGCAACACAACCTACTAGATATATTAGGTACCAAACAACATATATACAAATTCGACCGCGCGTTGAATACAACCGCAGCAACGCGCAGTCGAATTTTTTTTTCTAGTTTCAAAGTTAAAGACAAATATTTCAAGTTAAACATAAATATTTTCCTTTTATTTGTTTCACATATATTTAATATTTATATATTTATATTTATATGTTCGTGTTTTTACAGAAAAGAGAAAAAGAAAAAATAAACACTCCGTTATCACTCCTCACCCGCAGTCGACTAGGGATTACACGATCAAATCAGAAAAGGCGCAGCTTTCGATCAACATGAGAGCTAAGGTACAGTGCTCATAATCATCAATCAATTGAATTGTTATTACCTGCTTATATATAATAATGATATTAACTTGATTTATCAATTGTTCAGAAGAAGAGAATGAGGAGATTGAAGAGGAAGCGCCGAAAGATGAGACCGAGATCTAAGTAGTTATCTTCTTGTTTGCTTCTATTAATCCGTTAGTCTTGTTTCCGTTTCGTGTTTTTTGTTTGAATTTGTGGTAATCAATATTGTTGTTAAATTGAATTATGGTGTTACAATTATATTAGATTTTG
Source organism: Rutidosis leptorrhynchoides (assembly GCF_046630445.1). Classification (NCBI taxonomy): domain Eukaryota; kingdom Viridiplantae; phylum Streptophyta; class Magnoliopsida; order Asterales; family Asteraceae; genus Rutidosis; species Rutidosis leptorrhynchoides. The sequence goes on from NC_092342.1 coordinate 316,409,891, forward strand.
AATTTTGAATTTTGATTTTGATGATACGACGAGTTTTGCTTCAATCGGATGCGCTTGCTTTTCTTTTCTATTTGCAAAGGAACTAGAACAATGTGCGAGGTGGGTAAAAATACTTGGAAGATTAAATGTGACTATTTTTTATTTAAAACAGAGTTATTTTGATCGATATCCCATATTAAAATATACAAAACCATGGCGACCAAACACAATATATATATTTTTTTAACGGCGGTCAGGAGTCACTCGAACGCGATGTCAACATCCACCCACCCGATTATTTCCGTGATACTAAACATTACAACCGCCGGGAGGAAACCCCCACTACGAAAGACGTGTGGTAAATCCCCCTCGGGTGGGGCCCGAACGCAAGAAGTCCGTAACCTCCGAGGCCCGTGAAATGGGCGGGTAACAATAAGAGAAATTTTACACCGAGTGGATGTCGAACCCTGACTTGAATATGTATTTTCTCGATATATGTTTATCTAATAATATCTCTACGGAATCGGTCTCTCTCTCCTTTGAGTAGTTTTGAGTAGAGGCGTGACTGTCTAAACTATACCTCTCTCATAGTTTTTTTCGGTGGAATTGAGCAGTGTTGTTATTGTATGTATACTTCAATGCTAGTTGTATAAGTTATATTTGAATCACATCTGATTTTAAACATGGATTTAGGAAGAGATGTTGGTTAAAAATATAAGTAGTGAGAAATATTGATTACATCTATACTTAATGATTAAAATCAAAATCAAAATTAAGGTTTAATAATGGAGATAAAAAGAAGATATAGATAAATGCTAATTCAACTATTTAATATTTTAACCTCATAAATTAATTTCATGGATTAATCCTTAAAGGCTGTATTGACTTATTAGTTTAACTCACTAAAAAGTTAAGAAGTCAAATTTGAAAACCACATAATTAAATGAAATAAATTGTATAGGAGAAAATCAATACGTAGTATAAATTAAATATGAACTTTAGGGAGTAAACAACTCAAGCTGCTATAAAACCCCATGCTGCATGCTTGGCATTTCACTATCTTAATGCCTTAATTCAAACCTTGCTTATTTCTAGTTTTGCAACTTACACATAGAATGGATGTGAGTACTGATCATAATATTAATATATATAAATCAGCAAGTAGTAGTATAAGAAGATTAGGAAGTTTAAGATCAGGTTCCATTAGTTCAATATGGAGAAATAATTCTGGTACAGATGTTTTCTCAAAATCTTGTCGTCAAGAAACCGACGAAGAAGCTCTTAAATGGGCCGCTCTTGAAAAGCTACCGACTTTTGATCGTCTGAAAAAAGGTCTTTTGTTTGGATCAACTGGACCTTCTAATGAAATCGATGTTGATAATCTTGGAACTGAAGAACGCAAGCGGTTACTTGATCGCCTTATGAATTCTGCTGATGAAGATAATGAAAACCTTTTATTGAGGCTCAGAAAAAGAATTGACAGGTACCCAAGTTTAATTTCTTCAATTATCATCATCAATAATTTTTATTATCTCTTAATAATTTGTTAATATTAGTATCATAATTATTATTAGTATCACAGGGTTGGGATTGATTTACCAAGAGTTGAAGTTAAATTTGAGCATTTAACTGTGGAGACTGATGTTAATACAGGAAGCAGAGCTTTACCTAGTTTTATTAATTTTTACCTTGAAATTATTGAGGTAAAGAAAAGAATGACAATAAACAACGTATTATCTATTCATGTTTCTTGTTCCAGTTCTGACGATATTTGGTTGCTTCCAATAGGGTTTTTTGAGTTTCTTCCATTTGCGTCGCAATATAAAGAAGCATATAACCATCCTTGATGATGTTAGCGGTATAATCAAACCGGGCAGGTCATGAAAGAACCATTTGTTATGAATTTGCATAGGGATTTTAATTAGAATACCTTTATTAAACATATGGAATTCATTTATGTATTTGTGCTGATGATTTTTCTATGTGAATATTAATTGTTCAGAATGACGTTACTTTTGGGCCCACCAAGTTCTGGTAAGACAACGTTGTTATTGGCTTTGGCTGGGAGTCTTGCTAAGCAGCTTGAGGTAATTAAATGAACTCTTGTTTAGCAAATGATATCATAATCTTTTAGATTATGTTGATTTACCTACAGACGACAACAACTATAATACTGATTCTCACAAATTTGAGGTATAAGAGAATGTTTAAAATAAGTTTTTGAATGTAGACTTCGGGAAAGATAACATATAATGGGCACGAGCTACATGAGTTTGTACCCAAGAGAACGTGTGCATATATAAGTGCAAATGACGTTCATATTGGAGAAATGACCGTACGAGAAACTTTGGCTTTCTCTGCTCGATGTCAGGGGGCTGGATCACGTTATGGTCAGTTTATATTATCGTATTCATTTATCCACACATGATATTTCGAGATATAGTTTATGTGTATGTGTTAACACCATAATAATTACGGATATTTTATAGAAATGTTGGCTGAATTGTTAAGAAGAGAGAAAATCGCCAACGTTAAGCCAGATCCTGATATCGACATCTACATGAAGGTAAGGAGTTAATAAGTTACCATTTTACATTGGAATTTCCATACCTATTTCTACATGGTTTAAGGAGTATTTATATATTTTGTAACTTTCGAATATTACCAAAGAAAGTATATGATGGATTAATTTTTGTAATGAAATAACTTAAAACACATGTTTGATTATATAGAATATACCATTTAACCAAAGGACTTGTAGTCTTGCGGTACCTAGGGAACCCTTTAACCAAGAGGTTGGGGTTCGAGCCTCGTAGTAGGCATAATTCGTGGATTAATTTGTATTGGTGTGTGAGTTGCCGTTCTAAAAAAAAGAATATGCCTTTTAAGATTGCGGTTTCACATAATAATGGGGTTATGTATTTAGTCTAACATCTATTACCGCTAATGGTTGAGTCCTTATTTAGTCCCAGGTTCAAACCTCAGTAGCAAAATATCTTCGGTCAAAAACAGTCACGAGATAACCCGTTTAGGTTGCGAGTTAAAATACCCGCCTGTCCCCGGGTAGCCTGGGAAAACCTTATCCATTTTTTTTACCGCTAATAAAATCATGATCTTTGTATATATATCATTCAGGCTGCTGCATCAGAAGGTCAAAAAGTGAGTGTTATGACAGATTATACGCTCAAGGTATGCAAAAAACGTTTCCATATTGATATGTAGTAATAGGTGACATTTACCCAACTCAGTATGAATAGGGGTGTTCATGGTTCAGGTAGAACCGAAAAAAACCGAGGACCAAGGAGGAACCGAACCAAAACCGAAATACCCGAGAATATTTGGTCCTGTCCTTGGTCCATATATTTTGATTATTTCGGGTTTCGGTCCGGTCCGGTCCGGGTCATACACGAAAAAACTATGGTTTTGGACCGAACCGAATCAACCACTATATATATGTACATAATCGTCTTCTCTGGATATATAACAACTCAATTCCATAGTAGAATTTGCACCAAATATAGATTCCTTAATATGTATAGTTGGTGGTCTAAAAATATTTATATATACATATTTTCTTCATAGAATTATTTTCTCAATAAATTAACATACTCCGTATAATTAATTTTCTTTGCTTCAAGTGATTAAAAACTCTAAGGTTAGTATATATCTTATCTTTTTTCAATATAACTGCAAATTAAAGTCTACGACTTCTTAATACTATATCACGGTTAGTATACATTTATCTTGTATTCTTGTGTTTCTTGTTTTCTTCCTCATTCGATACATCTTATTGAGAGTAGGTTTTGAATAATAAAAACTTGTACGTGATAAAAATTGTAAGCAACTATCATATTAGTTATCGTGATATGATAACTATTGTAAACAAGAACTATTAGTTATTATCGTGATATAGTCATTTGAAGTTTTGATCACTACTTTGATTTTAAAGTTGGATTAGTTTTATGTATATGTTGAGTTTTTTCATTTATCTATGTCACATATTGATAATTATATGAAGTGAGTCGTAAATATAGAAATAAAATAGTATAATATATATTATTTTTCCAAAAGGATATAAACGGGTCGGGTTTTTACCCGAAGCATTTGGACCGACGCAAGAACCGGACCGAACCGAACTATATCTCTATGGTCTGGTACTCGGTTCCAATTTTCATAAAATTTCGGGTTTTGGTCCGGTCTGGGCATTGTTTGGTTCGGTCCGGGTATGGACCATGCACAACCTTAAGTATGAATGAGTCAATATAAGTTTTGTTTCATCTCAAACACTCAAATGGGCCATATTGAAATATTTAGCTGCAAGAAAATCGAGTAAACTGGGTTAAATGAGTCCAGTAGTTATCCCAGAGTCTATATTTTAATATTACAACCTTTCTAGTTGGGTTTGGTTAAAGATGGAGTAAATGATAATTGTAAAAAATAAGGAAATTGTTTGTCCACAACGATATTTTTGATTTTTTTTTTTTTTAAATCTTACTGTACCACTACCAAAAGTATAAGGCATTCAGACCATAGTGTCAGCAGTGAGAGAATTTTCTAAGCTCAATTTATTTGTGGTGTACTAATCAAATTGTATTATGTACAAATCATTTTCCTTGTATAATAATATTGTCTATCTATTGTTTATTGTTTATGCAACATAAAATGTTGACAAAAATGTGTTTGCAGTTCAACCCTTTACGACTAGGTTTGACCTGAACTAAGAATGACCCATTTAACCGCATATTATCATGACCCAAGAAAAACCAAATCAGATAACCACCTACCAGAAAATTTTAATACAGCTGTTTCTTGAGCAGATATTGGGGTTAGATATGTGCGCAGACACTATCGTAGGTGATCGAATGAGAAGGGGTATATCGGGCGGGCAACGAAAGCGTGTGACAACAGGTAAAACATTTTTTTTTAAAGAATTGGTTTTTGGCCATTTTTTTATTATTTTGGTGAAATTTTTTTCGCAGGAGAAATGATAGTTGGACCATCGACGGTTCTTCTTATGGATGAGATATCTACCGGTTTGGATAGCTCTACGACTTATCAAATAGTGAATTCACTAAAGCATTATGTTCATATTCTTGAAGGAACAACGATGATATCTCTTCTTCAGCCTACACCCGAGACGTTTAATTTATTTGATGATATTATACTTCTCAGCGATGGTATTATTGTGTATGAGGGCCCACGAGAAAACGTGCTTGAGTTCTTTGAATATACAGGATTCAAATGTCCAGATAGGAAAGGTGTTGCTGACTTTTTACAAGAAGTAAGTATCGTCTGTTGTTGAACTTACTATGACATAAATTAAAATTTACATACATTATACATTATAATATTAAAAAACGCGTCAAATTGAACGGGTTAAATCTGGCCCACGTGATATTTAATGATGAAATTGTACTGTAGGTGACATCAAAGAAAGATCAGAGACAGTATTGGGTGAGAAGGGATGAACCTTACAGATTTGTGACGGCAAAGGATTTTGTTAGGGCATATGAGTCGTTTCATGTTGGAAGGAAACTACGAAATGAACTTGCAACGTTGTATGACAAAAGTAAAAGCCACCCTGCTGCTCTTACAACTAAGAAGTATGGTTTAAGCAAGAAAGAACTTCTGAAAGCTTGCATGGATAGAGAAATATTACTCATGAAGAGAAACTCATTTTTCTACGTCTTCAAAATGTTTCAAGTAAGCAGAATCATACTAGAATTCCGTTTCCTACATAAAAAGCGAAAAGGTTTTCCTTGTTCGGGTTACCCATGAGAGCGAGTATGAATTGAACCTGAGACCTCTTGCTAAGATTCGAGGGCCCTAACCATTAGGCTGGTCTTAGGTGCTGTTTGTTTTTTAAAAAGTTTTTGTCAGATGATCTATGGACCATGTATGTAGAGAAGATGTGGCCCAAAGGTCTAAATGTAAGACTGTTTTGTCTTTATGTCTACAAAATAACTTGATCCTGTCTTTAGCACTTGGAAGTATATTTCTGAGGCGTTGAGTTTGCAGACAGAATAAGACATTAATTTATCTTACGTCTTCGGCAAAATAGAACAGTCTGTGGGTGCGCATACATAAGACATAATAAGACATAATAAGCTCTGTAGACTGAAAAACAAACACTGGTTCCATTTCTTACATAATTTGAAGATATTCTTTTATAGTTATGATCAAAATTGATTGCTTTTTTACTATGCTTCCAGCTCGTTATATTGGCGTTTATCACCATGACTGTGTTTTTTCGAACTAAAATGCATAGAAATGGCATTGAAGACGGAGGACTTTATGTTAGTGCTCTTTTCTTTGGTATCATAAGGGTCATGTTCAATGGAATGGCTGAAATTTCACTGATAGTAAATAAGCTTCCAGTGTTCTACAAACACCGAGATTTTTTCTTATTTCCTACGTGGGCATATGTCCTTCCTTCATGGTTTATCAAGATTCCATTTTCTTTTATTGAAGCTGCACTCTGGTCTATTCCTCTTTATTACGTTATAGGATTTGATCCTAGCATCTGGAGGTAAAGTGTTACAAACTTGTGATTTTTGTTGTCATTACTTTTATATTTATATGCCAGATTGGCTGTTTTTGCAGACTTTTCAAACATTTGTTACTACTAGTGGTTGCTAACCAAAGTTCATCTGCAATGTTCCGATTCGTTGGGGCTGCGTGTCGCAACATGACAGTTGCAAACACGGCTGGTACATTTTCTCTTATCGTACTGTTTGCGTTAGGTGGATTCGTTTTATCACGAGGTACTAATTTGATATTACATAATTAAATTATTAAATGTAAATCTTCCAGTGTTTCTAATAATTAATGAATTAACAAATTTGTGTTTTCTTTTTAAAGATGATGTGAAAAAGTGGTGGCTTTGGGGATACTGGTCGTCACCAATTATGTATGCAATGAACGGAATAGTTGTAAATGAATTTCTTGGACACAAATTTAACAAGGTTAGTGCTAATTGTATAAATAATACTGTTTTGATTTTGCATACCGACTTACTTTTTCATGTAAATCCATGTTGTAGCCTTTTGCTTATACAACTCTAGGGAGAATTATCGTTACCTCTCGAGGATTATTTGCAGAAAGTTACTGGTATTGGATTGCTGTCTCCGCTATGCTTGGTTATGTCGTAATCTACATTTTGTTATATTTTCTGTCTCTTGAATTTCTCGATCGTGAGTGTTTGTACCGCTTCTGATTTTGGTATCTAAATGTTCTTGTCAAGTTTAAATCTTGAGTGATAACATTTAGTTTGAATTTTTAGCGTACACGGGAACTCGATCAGTTGTATTTGAAGAAGATGAAGATTGTGACACAGAAGGCGTTGAATTATCATCTATAAATGACAGAAATCAAAACCAAAGAAGAGGAATGGTTCTCCCATTTGAGCCGCATTCTATTACGTTTGATAATATCATGTACGCGGTTGATATGCCAAAGGTAACTTTGACTAGCACTCTAGCTATCAAATAATAAAGTAATATTAATATGGCTCTAGTATCGGAATGTATGCAACTAAGTTATGATATTTATAATGTATAGAATTATTTGGTCTACAATCAATGGCAAGAATTTTAAAAAGGAGGCAAATATATAAAAAGTTACTAGGTTTTTCTTATTCGGGTTACCCGTGAGGGGAGTATTTTTAATTCTGATGTATTCCGTCTATCCGTAACAGTTTGTGACCGTTTCCTAAATCTTTCCCTCCACCTCAAGAATTGAACATGTTTTTTTCTTTTTTTTGAAAGGCAAACTCAGACACCCACCTAATAATACTAACACAAATATATACACCACAAAATGTGCAGGACTCGAACCCTCAACCTCAAGGTTGTAAGGTTGTAAGGGTGACCTCGATACCGCCAAGATTTGAACCTGTTACCTCTTGCAAGGAGTTTAAGCCCCAACCACCGGGCCATTTTGGGATGGTTAACGAGGCAAAAAAATATAAAGTTATAGATCATGAAAGAAGAATAAAATAGAAAATTCACGTTTAATTGCACTAAACTTATATAATTACATTAAAGGAATTTTGAGTCGTAGGGGCGCGTGACCCTGGTTGCACTAAGGTGGCGCCGCCCTTGTTTCCAGTGTTTGTAATGAACTTCAAATTCATTGATAATGTATGTATTTTTGAGGGGTGGCGTTTTTTAAAGATGCCAAGTGGAACTTTATATAAATGACACATCCGTAAAAATACCGTAATTTACATACAATAGCAATGAATGATGAGCTCATTACACAATAAAAATCCGAGTAGTTCGGTATACACATGAATGTCATACCACTATCAGTTTGATACATTTTGAAGCACTTAACCGTATTAATTGTATCATTTTGACAAATTTTGTAGGAAATGAAGGATCAAGGAGTTAGTGAAGACAGATTGGTGCTTCTTAATAATTTAAGTGGAGCTTTTAGACCTGGTGTTCTTACGGCACTTATGGGTGTTAGTGGTGCTGGTAAAACTACTCTGATGGATGTTCTTGCTGGTAGAAAAACAGGCGGAATTATTGAAGGTGATGTTAGGATTTCAGGTTATCCAAAAAAACAGGAAACATTTGCTCGAATTTCTGGATATTGCGAACAAAACGACATCCATTCGCCTCACGTTACTGTTTATGAATCATTGGTCTACTCAGCTTGGTTGCGTTTGCCAGCCGATGTTAATGAAAACTCTAGAAAGGTTAATATATGATCACATAAACATATACTCCATATAAAAACTTTGTTTTTCATTCTATTATTCATGAAATAAGGTTTTTGTTTACAGATGTTTGTTGATGAGGTGATGAAGCTTGTGGAACTGAACCCACTGAGAGAGGCGTTAGTCGGGTTGCCAGGTGTCAATGGACTGTCCACTGAACAGCGTAAGAGGTTAACCATTGCTGTCGAGCTGGTGGCTAATCCATCTATAATATTTATGGATGAACCAACATCTGGGCTAGATGCTAGAGCTGCTGCAATTGTGATGAGAACCGTTCGGAACACGGTTGACACAGGAAGGACGGTTGTGTGTACCATTCATCAACCTAGCATTGACATATTTGAATCTTTTGATGAGGTATTTTATAAATTTTGTTACATGTGATTTACTCATAGATTGGTTGATTACGTATACAATTATATGTTGAATATTGGTATGCAGTTGTTCTTGATGAAAAGAGGAGGAAAGGAGATATACGTTGGACCAGTTGGTAGACAATCTGGTGATTTAATCAAGTACTTTGAGGTAGCACAATCACTTTAAGAAGAATATATATATATATATATATATATATATATATATATATATATATATATATATATATATATATATTGACTTTTTTTCAGGGAACTGATGGTTTTAATTATTTAGTTATTTTGTATGGATTTGTTATTTGTTTCATAATTACTTTTTTCTTTTGAATGCTGACTTTCTTTCGAAATTTTGACTATCAATATTTTTACATTTGTTAGTACACTCTGAATTTATGTTATTTCACAATTTATACTTTTGTGAAGCAGGATATTGAAGGAGTGAGTAAGATTAAAGATGGATATAACCCTGCAACGTGGATGCTAGAAGTCACTTCTTCTTCTCGAGAACTGGCTATAGGTGTCGATTTTGCTGAAATGTACAAGAATTCAGAACTTTATATGTAAGCAACGTTAATCACATTGTTCACATAACATCCTCACGTTTCTTTGTTAACTTTACTCGGAAACGAAATAACAGGAGAAACAAAGCACTTATTGCCGAACTCTGCCAACCACCCCCGGATTCGAACGACCTTTATTTCCCAACTCAATACTCGACATCGTTCTTCACTCAATGTTGGGGTTGTCTATGGAAACAACGTTTATCGTATTGGAGAAATCCTCTTTACACAGCTGTTCGCTTCGGCTTTACCATTTCCGTTGCGCTCTTGCTTGGATCGATCTTCTGGCAGCTTGGTGGTAAAAGGTGACAAACATAAGATATTACTTACATAAACTATCATATAAAACTTTGAGTTGAAATGTGGATTATGGGCATGTTTGGCCAAATTAGTTGGTACCCAGTAGCCGGTAGCTATTAGCTTTTTTTTTATTTATGTATTTAGGTGTTTGGCAGAGTAGCTGAAACTCTAAAAATAAAGAGTAAAATGACAAAAAGCTAGGGTCTTTTTCTCAGACACTAGTTTTACTAGCTTTTAGCTTTTTTCCTCCGTCCAAAAGCTTTAAGCTCTTTTAGTCAAACGAAGTTTTTTATTGAATAGGAGCTTTTTCATATAAGCTAAAAGCTTCAAAAAGCTCTGTGCCAAACATGGCCTATATCTGCATAAATTCATGCTCTACATATATTTCAGGGATACGGAGCAACATTTGGCTAACGCAATCGGTGCTCTATATACATCCGTTCTCTTCTTAGGGGTTGGAAATGCATCATCGGTGCAGCATGTTGTGGACATTGAACGAACTGTTTTTTATAGAGAAAGAGCTGCCGGAATGTATTCTGGATTGCCATATGCCTTTGCACAGGTAACTTGTACTCCATATATGACTCCTAATTATTTTCTACTTACTACACAAAGTGAAAAATATATTCCCTCCGCTACAAAATAAGTGTTCACCTAATTATATATTATCTGTCCCCAAAATTATTGTCCACTTACATAAAATAACTATTTAATATTATTTAACTCCTCAATTTACCCTCATTTGTTACCTTCGATCATTTACTTCTTAAATAAATTCAGTAAAATTTACCTTGAATATATAGGCAAACCTTGAATATATAGGCAAAACTGACATTTATTATACATTATCTTAAATCCAATAATTTTTATTATGGGACGAAGGGAGTACTATTTAGGGAAAAACCTCTCCAATTCCAATTCAAATTTAGATTTCATATACTTTACGTTTACACAAAGATAAAATTAAAATGGAAATTTGTTGGAATATGGGATATAACTATAAACAAGAATATTGTCAAATTCTTGGGAGGATGTTTGTGTCTGTCTTATGAATTGTAACATATTTGCATATATTTTGATTTGCAGGTGCTGGTGGAAATACCTTATGTATTTATGCAAGCTTCACTATACGGTATTATAGTGTACGCAATGATTGGATTTGATTGGACAGTTGCGAAATTCTTTTGGTTTTTGTTCTTCATGTTCTGCTGTTTGCTCTACATGACGTTCTACGGCATGATGGTTGTTGCAATTACTCCAAGTGTGGATATCGCTGCCATCATTTCTGCTGCCTTTTATGCGTTCTGGAGTCTTTTCTCGGGATATATTATCCCAAGACCTGTAAGTTAACGATGATTTTAAAAAACTTTACTCCAAGTGTTCGCACTAGATCAATTATAATACTGAACCATTCAGCATTCAGCGCGTTTGTTGCGTTTATTTCCGACTTCTGAATGACATATGATGATGAATTTAGTGTTGTCTTAACCATTAAACACCTAAATTTAATGTAACATCGTCTTTAAAATTTAAATTGTATGAAAAACACTTATTAAACAACTATATTGTTTTTATTCATGAAAAAGGTTAATAAGGTATTTTTTTATCATTTACAAAGTTCATTTAAAATAATTATCAAACATGTTATTGTCATTCAGAATCGATTTATTCAAACCTTTGAATCATTTAGATTATGAATCATTCAGCGCTTAATCATTCAGTATTATCAAACACACCCTAAATGTACTTGTTTTGTCATTTTATGTTTTTAAAGGAAATTCCAGTTTGGTGGAGATGGTATTACTGGGCAAACCCGATGGCGTGGACACTTTATAGTTTGACTGTTTCACAGTTTGGGGATTTTGACGATGTGCTTATGAGCGGGGAGAGGGTGAAAGACTACTTGCGTCGATATTATGGGTTCCAACATGACTTCCTTGGTGTTCTAGCTGGTGTTCATGTGGGACTAGTGGTGACTTTTGCAGTAATTTTTGCATATAGTATCAGATCCTTTAATTTCCAGAACAGATAAACTCCACTTATCTTATTTACCCTAAGTAAGAAATTCAAATCTGTAATAAGTGTAATTCCAGAAATCTATCATTTTTCGTTGTGCCAAATACACTTGATTTAGACATTGTTGCAATTAGGTGTTCAATATTTGGTTTTTAACAATTTAACTTGAAAATTAAACCGGTTGAAAACCCAAAATAAATCAAAATTGAGTTTCGTTTTCGATTCGGTTTACAATATTGAATTAGGTTTTATTTTTTCGAATTCGGTTAAACCGGAAACGGAATTCAAGTAATAATATATTAAATTATTAATATATATATATATATATATATATATATATATATATATATATATATATATATATATATATATATAGGGCAGGATCAATGAGAAAGTAACCAATCGGGGGAAGCAACATTTTTTTTCTTTCATTTTTTTGGAATTTTTTTTTCCGTCATCAAGATCACACAAAAATATGAACATTTAGAAGAGACACTTCGTGATGAATGTTATTATTTAAGCTGAAAAACGATCGACAAAAATAACATTCAAGATAATATTGTTCGTGAACAATATGAACGTTTTTTTCTTCTTCATGTTTTGTGAAGTAAAATTTAGCCCGATTTAGAGTTTAGGATTTAGGGTTTAGGGTTTGGTGTTTAGGGTTTGGTGTTTTGGGTTTATTCCAACCCAAAACACCAAACCCTAAACCCTAAACTCTAAACCGTTCGTGTTAAAAACTCAATCTAAATTCTAAATCTAAACCCTAAATCTAAACCCTAAACCCTAAATTTCTAAACCTTAATATCTAAATCCTATAAACCCTAATATCTAAACCCCAATAGCTAAAACCTCAACATACGCTCGAAAAACACGATAATTGTTATATATTACTTTTTCGAGCGTTTTTCCGCCAAAATAAAAACATTTATCACAAAGTGTCTCTACTAAATGTGTGTATATATATATATATATATATATATATATATATATATATATATAGACTGTAAATGGATTTAAAAACCAGAAGTTAATTTAAAAAATATATAATTTTATTATTTTCATTACATTGTGATTTTTTTTTGTTTTTCGTTTCTAACCGAACCAAGTTAGAAATCAGTTTTTGGTTCGGTTTGGTTTTGAATTTTGAATTCTTTTTTAGTCCGGTTTTGAATTTTGAATTCTTTTTCGGTCGGTTTAGGTTTTGAGGATTCAATTCAATTTTGGTTTTAGTTTGGTTTTCGGTTTTTCTTTCAAAATTTTCAAAGTTGGGAAAACCAAATTAAAAAAAAAAAAAAAAAAACTAAGAAAACAGAACCAGCAAACACTTGTAGTTGGTATTTGATACGAAACTTCAGACAACATTAATTTGGCGTAGCGTGCATAATATGAGCAGTATACCTTTTAGAACCTTAGAGTCCAATATCACTCCACCCGTGGCATATTAATTTTAATTGCTCATAGATAAAAACCATACTACATAGTACAATTTAAGAAATGTCGTTACCAAATAACAAAAGAGAAATTAGCCATAATACACTATTTATTATGTTTCTTTCAAGATACTCTTCTTTGTATAATTGTCAAAATACACCATTCATTTGAACACATTAGGTTCGAACTCATCAAACCTTGTAAGTGGGGTCGTCACACATTTTACCGGTCATCGAAGAATAAGTAGGTTGTATGTCGAGTTCGAACAGCGTTTGATACATTCGAACACAATGTGGTTGAATGGATGATGTTTTTGGACAATTTTTTAAAATAGAATGTGTTTCGATAAAAACTTGATGAATTGTATTTTGACTAATACAATTCGTTAAGTCATTATATCGGTAATCGTAATTGAAAGTGGTGACATGGGTGAGTTCAAACTAAAACTTGTTCAAACCTAGCACACGAGGTCGAAACTTCATTTTATCGACCATCATAGCTGAGAATGATGACATTGATGAGTTCGAACAAAAACTTGCTCAAACCATTCCGCATTCATTATGTTTGTTTCTAATCTCTGAATGACAATTGATGCTGAATGATTCACCATTCAATGCTGAACCATTTGTAGTTTAAATACTCTTTTAAATTAAACAGCTATATTATTTATTCATTTATGTAAAAAAGTTAATAATGTACTTTTATATAATTCACATTATTTATTCAAAATAATTTTTAAGCAGATTAATTCCATTCAGAACTAATTCCATTCAGAACTTTTGAATCATTCAGTTTATGAACAATTCAACAATTTATCATTTAGTTTATCAAAGACATCCTAATTCAATTTTGAATAATTTAGCCCATTCATTAAACCCGGGTTCCCCAAATTGATAATGGGTAAGTCCTTGAGGCTGTTTCTGGTCCAAAGATTTGTTGAATAACCATGCATTACGATTATTATTAAATTACTTATTTTTAAAAACGAACCCTAAATAACTTACTTATGTTGCATATTCTGATTAAAAAAAATACTATTTTCTTCTGATACTTTGAATAGAAATAACCTTATTCATTTACTCGTTTATTTTCGTTATTGACATTTTCTATTACTCAGTATTATAATTAGTAAAATACTTTAGTAAAAAAGTAAAAAGAAAATTACCTTTTTTTCTTCTTCTTGGTATTACTTTGAGTTAAGTTGTCATCATTGTATTATTCGTGTCTAACTAATCTTTTTTTTTCAAATCAATTAAATCCTAATAATATCCATTTGTGAAAAGACAACAACCCATCGATTTTAAATCCAATTTACACATGATCTGTTTCACATAAAATACCATGTCGGATAGATTTAACGGAATTGATCAAACGTTATAACAATATTGAGTGCCGAATCCTCAATATTGTGTTTTATATCAAAAACTGTAACACCCGCGTTTTGGGCCTAGATGAAATGACCATTGTACCCTGGGGTATGGCGTAATTAGTGATTTTTATAATTATATGTTTATAATTATTTGGTTGTTTAGTTGAGACCAGTTTGTGACAAGGGTCACAGAACAGGTTCGTTTGTTGAATTTGGACTCCGTTAGGGCCTCCTAACGAAGTACGAAAGATATCAGATAACTGATAAATATCCATGTGTTATGGGGTATGGGTTTTTAACCCATATATAAGCCTGTTTCCAGACTATTCTTCCATTTTCCCCAAAATAAATCAAGTACTCCGTACCTAACATTTATCACTCTCAAACCCTAATCTAATTCAAGTGTGGAATTGGATCAAGAAGCTTTAAGGATTGAATTGTTACTTCTTAGTGATCATCTATCCAGGTTTGTAAGATTGAATCATTGTTTGATTTCTTGATTAAATGGGTTTTTGATAGAAATTAGCTTAAATCTAGTTGTTTGATGTATAAAAACATCAATAGATGTTAGAAATAGGTTGTATATATGTTTAGTAACTTCCTTGTGCTTAAAATTTGGTCAAAAACACTTAGAAATCGAGTTTTTGGGGAAAAATATCACAAAATCATCGAATTGGTTCGAAACCCAGTTTGCTACAGTACCCGAGTTGCTACAGTGTCACTATTTGCTACAGTACCGAGTTGCTATAGTGTCACTATTTTGCTACAGTGTCACTATTTGCCACAGTGTCACTATTTGCTACAGTACCGAATTGCTACAGTGTCACTATTTGCTACGGTGCCACTATTTGCTACAGTGTTCGGAAACCACTATTTGCTACAGTGCCTTTTATGAAATTGAAACGGGCGTAACTTTCAAAACGTAACTCCGTTTTTGATGAATAAACTATCGTTAGAATCGTAATAAAGAATACTTTTCAATGGTGAACTTTTAAGAAACTAGATCAAACTATTTTTGGATCGAAAAAGGAGTTTTAGTGTGTATGTCGTGTTTTGCACACACCTGTATGCCATTATTGAATGGAGTCATGATGTAGACTCATAAAATTATGAATATATGGTGATATGACCAAGTTTATAGTATGATTTGATTATACTATTGATTGAGATATGTATATTGACTTCGTTGTGTTGTTCTCAGGTGATAAGAACGAGGAAGAAGCTCAGAAGTAAGATAACTGAGCTGTAGCTGGTAATCGGTGAGTGGGATTATCTTCGGGTTGAAGTGCCCCATCCTAATCCATTCGGATGAAGTCCACATCGATTATAAACGATTCACAACAGTTGATTACATTGCGAGGTTCTAGACCTCTATATGATACATTTTACAAACATTGTATTCGTTTTTAAAAGACAAACTTTCATTTACATTGAAAGTTGACGACATGCATACCATTTCATAATATATCTAAACTATAAATGACTTAATAATAATGTTGATGAACTCAACGACTCGAATGCAACGTCTTTTGAAATATGCCATGAATGACTTCAAGTAATGTCTCTAAAATGAGCAAATGCACAGCGGAAGATTTCTTTCGTACCTGAGAATAAACATGCTTTCAAGTGTCAACCAAAAGGTTGGTGAGTTCATTAGTTTATCATAAATAATCATTTCATAATTTTAATAGACCACAAGATTTCATATTTCCATTTCTCATAAACATACGTCCCATGCATAGAGACAAAAATATCATTCATATGGATTGAACACCTGGTAACCGACATTTACAATATGCATATAAGAATATCCCCATCATTCTGGGATCCTCCTTCGGACATGATATAAATTTCGAAGTACTAAAGCATCCGGTACTTTGGATGGGGCTTGTTGGGCCCGACAGATCTATCTTTAGGATTCGCGTCAATTAGGGTGTCTGTTCCCTAATTCTTAGATTACCAGACTTAATAAAAAGCGGCATATTCGATTTCGATAATTCAACCATATAATGTAGTTTCGATTACTTGTGTCTATATCGTAAAACATTTATAAAAATTCCGCATGTATTCTCAGCCCAAAAATATAAAGGGTAAAAAGGCAAATGAAACTCACGCATATAAATATTGTAAAACAGTTAATAAAGTATTTGCATGTATTCTCAGCCCAAAAATGTAATGAGTAAAAAGGGAGCAAATGAAACTCACAATACTGTATTTTGTAGTAAAAATACATATGACGAAACTGAACAATGCAGGGTTGGCCTCGGATTCACGAACCTATATTAATTGTATATATGTTAACGCATATAATGGTAATCGAACAAATTTAGGTATTATTATTAATTGTTATTTTAGTAACTTATACGTTTCATTAATAACTAAATTAACTATATTTATTTTTTATATACATTAAACAGATAATTAGTATTTATTATAAACCTATTAATATAGTTATGTTTTATGTAAATAATATATTTTTATATAGAAAATCTTTATTTGATATATTAATAACACTAATAATAATAATGATAAAAATAATAATATTAGTGTTAGAAATAATAATTGGTAATAAAAATAAAAATGATAAAAATAATGATAATTCTAATAATAATAATAATAATGATAGTTCTAATAATAAATATGGTAATTTTATATAAAAAAATAAAATTAGTTTCAATAATAGTACTACTTACATTAAAAATGATAATAATAATAATAATAATAATAATAATAATAATAATAATAATAATAATAATAATAATAATAATAATAATAATAATAATAATAAAAATGAGTAAAAGTAAACTACCTCAAATGAGTATTCCTAAAAAAAATACCCAAGTCCGGATTTGAACCCGCGACGTCCCGCTAACCCGATAACATCCTTAACCATTACTCTCTCTGTTTCATTTCTGATTTATCTCACAGACTAAATTATATAAACCGTATATTTATCCGTTACTTTTTTTTTTCTTTCTTTCATTAATTCATTAATCATCATCATCATCATTTTCATAACAGTCATCCAAAATGGATCGTTTCATCATTAACATGGAATATCATTCTACCTATATTATTATCATAATCTTTTCATCATCACCTATTCTTAATCGTCATCTAATCGTAATTATAATCATTCGTCATTTAACAAAACCGCCTCATCATTTATGTGTATCATAGTAATCATAATCATCTTATTACCCTAATCTAATCATCATCAATCCATCATCAATATCATCATCTTAAACGTTATTATCACTATCACCAATCATCATGTTCATTCGTTATTTTTAGCCCAGCAGAGATGAAAGGGAAATCACGGCCCAACAATAAAACATGGGGCCTCTTAATAGCCTAATATTAAATGAGTCCAATAAAGAACACGACCCAATAGTTAAAACCAAAGGAATGCGGCTCGATGCAAAAGAAGTCTGTGGTTTTGATTTTTGGTTCAACAACAAAAGAAATCGAAGGAGCTGTAGCATCACTAGTCACTAACTATTATATACATCTTTACCCTCTTTAAAATATCACCATCATAATTTTTCCATCGCCCTTTTATATCACCATTTAATCGATCTCAAATCATAAACATCCTTATTTATTGAATTAAGATTCCAAACTAATGAATGTAATGGTAAGTGGGGTATTCATTGTTTTATTTAATCAACCCACTTCAGTTTAGCATAGAGAACTAGTGGAGATGTGAGTATGTGTTATCACCATCATCATTAACATTATGTCATCACCATCACCATCATGTATACTTTTATCATACCATAACCTCATCATTGTCATTATTTCCGAATTCTTAATATATATAATAAAATTTTTACCTTACTTTAAACAGCAAGTGGGAATTTGTTTGAAACCTTCGAACAAAAAAAAGAAGAGAAGCAATAGCACTTTTCGAGGGTTCATGGTGGGGTTTGCAAGTGGGTTTATCATGATGAAAGGTGGTGATAGTTTAAATGGGTGTTGAAGACACACAATTGATGAAACCGAAATATATAGTAGTGGTGATTTGTGATGGTGTACGATGATGGTTTGTAAAGAGGTGAATTGAAAAATGTTTTAGTTTTCAAATAATCAAGCAGCAACAACCACGAGTGGTCTGGTACTTGTTACTATTAAAATAAAAGAATAATAACATCCTGGAACAATCATTGTGACATCAATATCAAAATGGGTTTCGTTTGATCTTATTTGAACAAAACTAGAAAACGTTATTGAGAAAATAACGAAGCAGTAGTAGTAGTAACAGCACGAGTTAGTAGCACAGTTGTAGGTTATGACGGTTTTAAGATGAAGGATGGTGTTGGTTTGTTTGGTTCTCGGGTAAGAATAGAAGAGAGAGAGAAATAAAGGTGTGGTAGCGGATAAGGGTGGTTTGTGAAGGTTGCTCACGATGGTAGAAGTTGGTGATGGATTTAGCAGATGGTGGTGCTACAGTGGCGATAGTGAGTGAAGGTGATGATCAAAAGTGTCGATGGTTTAATGAGTTTCGAGCTTGATAAATCAACAAAGGTGGTTCCGGGTTGTTGATGGTGGAAGATTGTTACAGTGGTGTTGGATTCTCAAAACAAGAACAAGAAATAGGAAGGTGGTTCAAGATGGTGAGATTGGAGGATGATGGTTTGTGTGGTCTAATATAAATCTCCAATAAATATGATATCTATTCTCTATATATAGATATATACTTTCATTATATTTTAGAGATGAAAAGGATGTGAACAAGAAAGTGGAAAGATATATTAAAGCGTGCAATAATCTCCAACACAATTATCAATTAAGCACAGTTATATCTTGTTTTTAACCAATTCACGGATATAATTATTCAATGAGACAAGTGGTTGATTAAATCATTCAACAGAATTACATATTATAATATTATATTAACATCACATGAAATAGACGCCATCGAATTGGAGTTTAGTTACCGACAGTTTTCACAGACTGCATTAGTGTACTCCGTTGATAAATCAGTGGCGGATAAAAGTACTCAGAAAAAAATCTCATATTTTTAGATTAACTATATTTATTTATTTTGGTCATTATAGTGTAAAATTCGATTCCTTAATTTGTTAGATAAAAATTACATCAACTGTCCCTCTCATTTAAGGGTAAAATATAAAAAGTGTTAAAATTAATTAATTAGATCCTAACTATACTTTTAATAAGCCTACAACTTTTATAACTCATTTTCGTATTACCGTTTATTTTAAAATTACATAAGTTTGAAATTAACTTGATTAATATCAATCGAAACATCAAACGAGTATTACAATCATTTAATATTTATTTATAACATATTTTATTTATATATAGAGGTATATTTTAAATAATAATTATTATAATATCCTATTTTTATTTTATTAATTTTTAATAACAGCAACATATAATACTTCAAATTATATTTCGAATTATTATTTATATATACATACACACATATCTATTTACACTTAATTGTTCGTGAATCGCCGAGAGCAGTAGAAGGTCAATTGAATATATGAAACAGTTCAAACTTTTTGAGACTCATCATTACAGACTTTGCTTATCATGTCAATATCATAATAGGATTAAGTTTGAATTTGGTCGGAAATTTCCGGGTCATCACACGGGTGTAGTATAGAGTAGCAAGTTGTGCTACTATGTTATACTATTTTAGTTGCTATGCTTAGTAGATATGTTGTAATAATGATCATTGTAGAGTTGTCATGCTAGTTGTAGGGACAGTTGTTCATAGTGGTAGTTGCTTAACAGTTGTGTGCACAAGTTGTAGTTGCCTGTTGGAACCTATTGTTGTTAGATTCAGCTCAGAGAGGTCAACCTTGTTGTGGTTGGGTCCAGTTGGCTACTGTTTGTTGAGTATAGTACTGAATGACGCATCACCTGCGTGTGGATTTACTATACTAGAGATTCAGTAGTAAGGACTTTCGGTAGATGCTAGACTGATCAGCTAGTGGTCGTGTGCTCGTACAAGCCGTCGAGTCTCTAGTTGGAGCATAGTTGCTAGTTGATAGTTGCCAGATGATTAGTTGTTAGTTGACGGTTTCCTATTATGGATTGTTATAGTTGCTGTAGTTGTACACGTTGGTACTGTATGCTAGATCTGTTAGATGATTCCATTCACTTAGCCTCGTGCTAACCCCCCTTACCTCCTCCCTTGCAGGTTTTGGATATTAGTGCTGGTAGGGACGGGCGTCGGGTTGACGATATATTTGACAAGACGAACTCTGATGTCTTAACTTTTATAAATATGTAACTAGTTGTTTAACGTAACACCGGTGGTTTGTAATAAGTAACTAGCTAATGATTTGTGATAATCATGTTTGTAATTAACTAAGGGTATTTATGTGAATTAAGACTTCCGCTGTGATTTAAAAAAAAAAATCAGGGTGTTACAACTTGGTATCAGAGCATAGGTTTGGCCGCATATACATTGTGTTGAATGTCATGTTCCCAAACCTTGTGTTGTGTCAAACATATATGAGGGGACGGGTTAAGTGAATGTAGAGATTACATGTGTTAGTTGATAGGTACTAACCTGTTTTCCACTAAGAGTTTGTGTGAGATGTTGTGGTAGTGCAGATATGGCAGATAATACAGGAAACGCAACTGGTCCGTAGCCCCCGGAACATTCAGAGCCCCAGATGAAGACGGATATGTGTCAGAAGAGGATCCGCAGGAACAAATTTTAGATTTGCAAAGTAAGTTAAAGGAAGCACGTGATCGAATAAGGGAATTAGAACAACGTCAGGTAACTGTGAATCCAAGTGGTAGTGTACCGAATCAGATGATTAGTGGGTATCCGGTGCAGTCAAATAATTATCAGCAAATTGGAAGTGCTTTCTAACAACAGCAATGGTTACCACCTCAATATCAGTTTCCTCAACAGTATCAGATGCCACCTCAGTTTAATCAACAGTTCCCAAATCAGATGTGGGGTTCGTATCAGACGCTGATGTTTCAACAACCAAAGAAATGTACCTTCAAACAGTTTTTGAATTGTAATCCACCAGAGTACTCAGGAAGTTCTAACCCAACGGTAACCCTTAACTGGTTATGAGAGATAGAAAAGGTTTTTGAGGCCTGTCAGTGCGAACCAGAATTATAGGTTGTTTATGCTAGTCGAATGTTGAAAAATAGGGCAATGGTTTGGTGGGATACGGTTATTTCTAGTATACCGAAAGAGCAAGTGAACATGATTACTTGGGAACAATTTTATAGTAAAGTTTGTGAGCAGTATTGTTCATCTTATTGTAGTGACCCGAACTTTTCCATGTTTATATATATATTAATTGAGATTGATATTTACATGATTAAATGTTTCCAACATGTTAAGCAATCAAACTTGTTAAGACTTGATTAATTGAAATATGTTTCATATAGACAATTGACCACCCAAGTTGACGAGCGATTCACGAACGTTAAAACTTGTAAAAATGACATGACGATATATATATGGATATACATATGGTTAACATGAGATTATGATAAGTAAGTATCTCCATAAGTATATTAACAATGAGTTATATACATATAAACAAGAATACTAACTTAAGGATTTCGAAACGAGACATATATGTAACGATTATCGTTGTAAAGACATTTAATGTATATATATATCATATTAAGAGATATTCATACATGATAATATCATGATAATATAATAATTTAAAATCTCATTTGATATTATAAACATTGGGTTAACAACATTTAACAAGATCGTTAACCTAAAGGTTTCAAAACAACACTTACATGTAACGACTAACGATGACTTAACGACTCAGTTAAAATGTATATACATGTAGTGTTTTAATATGTATTTATACACTTTTGAAAGACTTCAATACAATTATCAAAATACTTCTACTTAACAAAAATGCTTACAATTACATCCTCGTTCAGTTTCATCAACAATTCTACTCGTATGCACCCGTATTCGTACTCGTACAATACACAGCTTTTAGATGTATGTACTATTGGTATATACACTCCAATGATCAGCTCTTAGCAGCCCATGTGAGTCACCTAACACATGTGGGAACCATCATTTGGCAACTAGCATGAAATATCTCATAAAATTACAAAAATATGAGTAATCATTCATGACTTATTTACATGAAAACAAAATTACATATCCTTTATATCTAATCCATACACCAACGACCAAAAACACCTACGAACACTTTCATTCTTCAATTTTCTTCATCTAATTGATCTCTCTCAAGTTCTATCTTCAAGTTCTAAGTGTTCTTCATATATTCTACAAGTTCTAGTTACATAAAATCAAGAATACTTTCAAGTTTGCTAGCTCACTTCCAATCTTGTAAGGTGATCATCCAATCTCAAGAAATCTTTGTTTCTTACAGTAGGTTATCATTCTAATACAAGGTAATAATCATATTCAAACTTTGGTTCAATTTCTATAACTATAACAATCTTATTTCAAGTGATGATCTTATTTGAACTTGTTTTCGTGTCATGATTCTGCTTCAAGAACTTCGAGCCATCCAAGGATCCGTTGAAGCTAAATCCATTTTTCTCTTTTCCAGTAAGTTTATCCAAGGAACTTAAGGTAGTAATGATGTTCATAACATCATTCTATTCATATATATAAAACTATCTTATTCGAAGGTTTAAACTCGTAATCACTAGAACATAGTTTAGTTAATTCTAAACTTGTTCGCAAACAAAAGTTAATCCTTCTAACTTGACTTTTAAAATTAACTAAACACATGTTCTATATCTATATGATATGCTAACTTAATGATTTAAAACCTGGAAACACGAAAAACACCGTAAAACCGGATTTACGCCGTCGTAGTAATACCGCGGGCTGTTTTGGGTTAGTTAATTAAAAACTATGATAAACTTTGATTTAAAAGTTGTTATTCTGAGAAAATGATTTTTATTATAAACATGAAACTATATCCAAAAATTATGGTTAAAACTCAAAGTGGAAGTATGTTTTCTAAAATGGTCATCTAGACGTCGTTCTTTCGACTGAAATGACTACCTTTACAAAAATGACTTGTAACTTATTTTTCCGACTATAAACCTATACTTTTTCTGTTTAGATTCATAAAATAGAGTTCAATATGAAACCATAGCAATTTGATTCACTCAAAACGGATTTAAAATGAAGAAGTTATGGGTAAAACAAGATTGGATAATTTTTCTCATTTTAGCTACGTGAAAATTGGTAACAAATCTATTCCAACCATAACTTAATCAACTTGTATTGTATATTATGTAATCTTGAGATACCATAGACACGTATACAATGTTTCGACCTATCATGTCGACACATCTATATATATTTCGGAACAACCATAGACACTCTATATGTGAATGTTGGAGTTAGCTATACAGGGTTGAGGTTGATTCCAAAATATATATAGTTTGAGTTGTGATCAATACTGAGATACGTATACACTGGGTCGTGGATTGATTCAAGATAATATTTATCGATTTATTTCTGTACATCTAACTGTGGACAACTAGTTGTAGGTTACTAACGAGGACAGCTGACTTAATAAACTTAAAACATCAAAATATATTAAAAGTGTTGTAAATATATTTTGAACATACTTTAATATATATGTATATATTGTTATAGGTTCGTGAATCAACCAGTGGCCAAGTCTTACTTCCCGACGAAGTAAAAATCTGTGAAAGTGAGTTATAGTCCCACTTTTAAAATCTAATATTTTTGGGATGAGAATACATGCAGGTTTTATAAATGATTTACAAAATAGACACAAGTACGTGAAACTACATTCTATGGTTGAATTATCGAAATCGAATATGCCCCTTTTTATTAAGTCTGGTAATCTAAGAATTAGGGAACAGACACCCTAATTGACGCGAATCCTAAAGATAGATCTATTGGGCCTAACAAACCCCATCCAAAGTACCGGATGCTTTAGTACTTCAAAATTTATATCATATCCGAAGGGTGTCCCGGAATGATGGGGATATTCTTATATATGCATCTTGTTAATGTCGGTTACCAGGTGTTCACCATATGAATGACTTTTATCTCTATGTATGGGATGTGTATTGAAATATGAAATCTTGTGGTCTATTATTATGATTTGATATATAGGTTAAACCTATAACTCACCAACATTTTTGTTGACGTTTTAAGCATGTTTATTCTCAGGTGATTATTAAGAGCTTCCGCTGTCGCATACTTAAATAAGGACGAGATTTGGAGTCCATGCTTGTATGATATTGTGTAAAAACTGCATTCAAGAAACTTATTTTGTTGTAACATATTTGTATTGTAAACCATTATGTAATGGTCGTGTGTAAACAGGATATTTTAGATTATCATTATTTGATAATCTACGTAAAGCTTTTTAAACCTTTATTGATGAAATAAAGGTTATGGTTTGTTTTAAAATGAATGCAGTCTTTGAAAAACGTCTCATATAGAGGTCAAAACCTCGCAACGAAATCAATTAATATGGAACGTTTTTAATCAATAAGAACGGGACATTTCAGTTGGTATCCGAGCGTTAGTCTTAGAGAACCAGAATTTTGCATTAGTGTATCTTATCGAGTTTGTTAGGATGCATTAGTGAGTCTGGACTTCGACCGTGTTTACTTGAAAAATGATTGCTTAACAAATTTTGTTGGAAACTATATATTTTTAACATGTGAATATTATGTGATATATTAATCTCTTAACGCGTTTGATATTATGTGATAGATGTCTACCTCTTGAACAAGTCCCATTTACTCACCTAATAATAATGAAGAGTCAAATGTAAATTGGAATGATTCGTGGACTGATTCACAAGTTCCCGAAGAGGAACCGGAAGAAGAGTCGGAACCGGAAGAAGAATCGGAACCGGAAGAAGAATCGGAACCGGATGAAGAAATAGAACCGGTGGGGGAAATAATAAAACGGTTAAGTAAAAGAAAATCCTCAACCAACCGACCAAGGTTAATTATGGTCAATGGTGTTTCCGCCAAGGAAGCAAAATATTGGGAGGATTACCAATTCTCCGATGAATCGGATTCTGACGAGAATTCCGATGATGTTATAGAAATTACCCCAACTGAATTTAAAAAGGTAAAAGAAAATAATAAGGGAAAGGGCATAAAAATAGAGAAATCTAATTCCAACCCCGATGAACTTTATATGTATCGTCAACCCCCGAAGTCCTTAAGTTGTAACAATGACCCGGGAACCTCTAAACCACCAGGTTTTTCTAAACCAATGTGGATAACGATGGCTCGTATTTGGGGAACATCATATATCCCTAGAAACTTGGCAAAACGAACTAAAACCGAAGAAGAAGAAACAAGCGAGTCGGAATAAGATAGTTGTATTCGTGTGGTGTAATATAAGTAATATAGTGTGCTTATGCTTTATGATATATGTAAAAATTGCTTGTATTAATAAGTATTTTTTTTATGAATCTAACTCTTGTCTATTTTACAGTATAAAAACACAAAATGGATAGACAACCCAATATTTTAAGAGACCTACCCGGAGACATGATTGATGAAATCTTGTCTAGAGTCGGTCAGAATTCTTCGGCACAACTATTTAAGGCGAGATCAGTTTGTAAGACATTCAAAGAACGTTCCAAGAATGCCTTGGTTTATAAAAGGCTTTCGTTCGAAAGATGGGGGATATCACATTGGGAAATCCATAAGTTACGATGTGTTTACTTTGACGCATATATTGCGGGGAACCCAAATGCTATTTTACGCAATGGGTTAAGAAATTATTTTGACTCAATATATTCGAATATTGGACTTCGTGATTTAGAAAAAGCGGCTAACATGCAACATAAAGAAGCATGTTATACTTACGGATTAGTAATGTTCGCTTCTCACCAAAGCGAGAACAAGAACATCGGGCTACAACTATTAAACAAAACGTTCCCACAAGTGACGGAGTCGGTAATTGGGGTAAGAAATGAGGTTTTCAGATTGTTACGGGACTGTTGGACATTACGTAACCCTCATCCCTTTGACGACGTTACAACATGATGTCTTATCAACGGCCATAACGGTTATGTACCACAAGACCAAGGATGGGAAGTAATCCTAGTAAACCAGAATGCATGACTTGTTTCTGGACGTATGAATTACGTGTCTTTATTGCCTTTGCTGAACGACTTGTGTACTAGCTAGAATTATCTTCACAACCATCTTGTATCAAATTTATTGTGTGCTATATTTCATGCTATATGTAAAATAAGCAGTATTGTAAGTTTGTAAAATATTGTGTAAAAGTTTGAACGCGAAATATTATTATAATCAGTTTTTCATATAGAATTGTAGTAGTTGAATTGTATATTAGCTACTAAGTATGAACTTAACGGGTAGGTACTACCCGAATTTAAACTTATAAAACGCTAATATGAAGAAAAAGCTTTTATAAATGAGTTCATATTATGCTACGAAATACTATTAACTACTCTTAATATTCTGTATGATTAACTTGTTCCATTTGACTATTTTGAAGGAAATGGCACCGACTACTCGACACACCGTGAATATGAATGAAGAGGAATTCCGTACTTTTCTTGCTTCAAACATAGCCGCAGTACAGGCTGCGCTACATACCAACAATAACCTTGGATCTAGCAGTACAGGAAATCGTGTAGGATGCACCTACAAAGAATTCACTGCATGCAAACCTTTGGAATTTGATGAAACCGAAGGACCGATCGGATTGAAACGGTGGACCGAGAAGGTCGAATCGGTGTTTGCCATAAGTAAGTGTACTGAAGAGGACAAAGTGAAGTACGCTACGCATACCTTCACAGGTTCTGCGTTAACATGGTGGAATACCTATCTAGAGCAAGTGGGACAAGACGATGCGTACGCACTACCGTGGTCAGCATTCAAGCACTTGATGAACGAGAAGTACCGTCCCAGGACCGAGGTCAATAAGCTCAAGACAGAACTTAGAGGGTTACGGACCCAAGGATTTGATATTACCACGTACGAAAGACGATTCACAGAATTGTGCCTATTATGTCCGGGAGCATTCGAAGATGAGGAAGAGAAGATCGACGCGTTTGTGAAAGGATTACCGGAAAGAATCCAAGAAGATATAAGTTCACACGAGCCCGCCTCCATACAACAGGCATGTAGAATGGCTCACAAACTAGTGAACCAGATTGAAGAAAGAATTAAAGAACAGACTGCTGAAGAGGCCAATGTGAAGCAAGTCAAAAGAAAGTGGGAGGAAAACGGTGATAAGAATCACCAATACAACAACAGCAGCAATTACAACAATAATCGCAACAATTATCCTAACAATCGCAACTACAACAAATGGCCCAACAACAACAACAACAACAACCACCACAGCAACTACAACAATCATCCCAACAACAATAATAACCGCAACAATAACAACAATCAGAAGCAGCTATGCCAAAGGTGTGAAAAGTATCACTCGGGGTTCTGCACCAAATTTTGCAACAAGTGTAAAAGAAATGGTCATAGCGCGGCGAAGTGTGAGGTCTACGGACCAGGGGTTAATAGAACGAAAGGAACAAATGGTGTCGGAACGAGTAATGGCGGAGCAAGTTATGCCAATGTAGTTTGTTATAAATGTGGAAAACCGGGCCACATTATTAGAAATTGCCCGAACCAGGAGAACACGAATGGACAAGGCCGCGGAAGAGTTTTCAATATTAATGCGGCAGAGGCACAGGAAGACCCGGAGCTTGTTACGGGTACGTTTCTTATTGACAATAAATCTGCTTACATTTTATTTGATTCGGGTGCGGATAGAAGTTATATGAGTAGAGATTTTTGTGCTAAATTAAGTTGTCCATTGACGCCTTTGGATAGTAAATTTTTACTCGAATTAGCAAATGGTAAATTAATTTTAGCAGATAATATATGTCGGAATCGAGAAATTAAACTGGTTAGCGAAACATTTAAGATTGATTTGATACCAGTAGAGTTAGGGAGTTTTGATGTGATAATCGGTATGGACTGGTTGAAAGAAGTGAAAGCAGAGATCGTTTGTTACAAAAATGCAATTCGCATTATACGAGAAAAAGGAAAACCCTTAATGGTGTACGGAGAAAAGGGCAACACGAAGCTACATCTTATAAGTAATTTGAAGGCACAAAAACTAATAAGAAAAGGTTGCCATGCTGTTCTAGCACACGTCGAGAAAGTACAAACTGAAGAAAAGAGCATCAATGATGTTCCCATTGCAAAAGAATTTCCCGATGTATTTCCGAAAGAATTATCGGGATTACCCCCACATCGATCCGTTGAATTTCAAATAGAACTTGTACCAGGAGCTGCACCAATAGCTCGTGCTCCTTACAGACTCGCACCCAGCGAGATGAAAGAACTGCAAAGCCAATTACAAGAACTTTTAGAGTGTGGTTTCATTCGACCAAGCACATCACCGTGGGGAGCTCCTGTTTTGTTTGTCAAGAAGAAAGATGGTACATTCAGGTTGTGTATCGACTACCGAGAGTTGAACAAACTTACCATCAAGAACCGCTACCCATTACCGAGAATCGACGACTTATTTGATCAACTACAAGGCTCGTCTGTTTATTCAAAGATTGACTTACGTTCCGGGTATCATCAAATGCGGGTGAAAGAAGATGATATTCCAAAGACTGCTTTCAGAACACGTTACGGTCATTACGAGTTTATGGTCATGCCGTTTGGTTTAACTAATGCACCAGCTGTGTTCATGGACATTATGAACTGAGTGTGTGGACCATACCTTGACAAGTTTGTCATTGTTTTCATTGATGACATACTTATTTACTCAAAGAATGACCAAGAACACGGTGAACATTTGAGAAAGGTGTTAGAAGTATTGAGGAAGGAAGAATTGTACGCTAAGTTTTCAAAGTGTGCATTTTGGTTGGAAGAAGTTCAATTCCTCGGTCACATAGTGAACAAAGAAGGTATTAAGGTGGATCCGGCAAAGATAGAAACTGTTGAAAAGTGGGAAACTCCGAAAACTCCGAAACACATACGCCAGTTTTTAGGACTAGCTGGTTACTACAGAAGGTTCATCCAAGACTTTTCCAGAATAGCAAAACCCTTGACTGCATTAACGCATAAAGGGAAGAAATTTGAATGGAATGATGAACAAGAGAAAGCGTTTCAGTTATTGAAGAAAAAGCTAACTACGGCACCTATATTGTCATTGCCTGAAGGGAATGATGATTTTGTGATTTATTGTGACGCATCAAAGCAAGGTCTCGGTTGTGTATTAATGCAACGAACGAAGGTGATTGCTTATGCGTCTAGACAATTGAAGATTCACGAACAAAATTATACGACGCATGATTTGGAATTAGGCGCGGTTGTTTTTGCATTAAAGACTTGGAGGCACTACTTATATGGGGTCAAAAGTATTATATATACCGACCACAAAAGTCTTCAACACATATTTAATCAGAAACAACTGAATATGAGGCAGCGTAGGTGGATTGAATTATTGAATGATTACGACTTTGAGATTCGTTACCACCCGGGGAAGGCAAATGTGGTAGCCGATGCCTTGAGCAGGAAGGACAGAGAACCCATTCGAGTAAAATCTATGAATATAATGATTCATAATAACATTACTACTCAAATAAAGGAGGCACAACAAGGAGTTTTAAAAGAGGGAAATTTAAAGGATGAAATACCCAAAGGATCGGAGAAGCATCTTAATATTCGGGAAGACGGAACCCGGTATAGGGCTGAAAGGATTTGGGTACCAAAATTTGGAGATATGAGAGAAATGGTACTTAGAGAAGCTCATAAAACCAGATACTCAATACATCCTGGAACGGGGAAGATGTACAAGGATCTCAAGAAACATTTTTGGTGGCCGGGTATGAAAGCAGATGTTGCTAAATATGTAGGAGAATGTTTGACGTGTTCTAAGGTCAAAGCTGAGCATCAGAAACCATCAGATCTACTTCAATAACCCGATATCCCGAAATGGAAATGGGAAAACATTACCATGGATTTCATCACTAAATTGCCAAGGACTGCAAGTGGTTTTGATACTATTTGGGTAATAGTTGATCGTCTCACCAAATCAGCACACTTCCTGCCAATAAGAGAAGATGACAAGATGGAGAAGTTAGCACGACTGTATTTGAAGGAAGTCGTCTCCAGACATGGAATACCAATCTCTATTATCTCTGATAGGGATGGCAGATTTATTTCAAGATTCTGGCAGACATTACAGCAAGCATTAGGAACTCGTCTAGACATGAGTACTGCCTATCATCCACAAACTGATGGGCAGAGCGAAAGGACGATACAAACGCTTGAAGACATGCTACGAGCATGTGTTATTGATTTCGGAAACAGTTGGGATCGACATCAACCGTTAGCAGAATTTTCCTACAACAACAGCTACCATTCAAGCATTGAGATGGCGCCGTTTGAAGCACTTTATGGTAGAAAGTGCAGGTCTCTGAGTTGTTGGAGTGAAGTGGGGGATAGACAGATTACGGGTCCGGAGATTATACAAGAAACTACCGAGAAGATCATCCAAATTCAACAACGGTTGAAAACCGCCCAAAGTCGACAAAAGAGCTACGCTGACATTAAAAGAAAAGATATAGAATTTGAAATTAGAGAGATGGTCATGCTTAAAGTTGCACCTTGGAAGGGCGTTGTTCGATTTGGTAAACGAGGGAAATTAAATCCAAGGTATATTGGACCATTCAAGATTATTGATCGTGTCAGACCAGTAGCTTACCGACTTGAGTTACCTCAACAACTCGCGGCTGTACATAACACTTTTCACGTCTCAAATTTGAAGAAATGTTTTGCTAAAGAAGATCTCACTATTCCGTTAGATGAAATCCAAATCAACGAAAAACTTCAATTCATCGAAGAACCCGTCGAAATAATGGATCGTGAGGTTAAAAGACTTAAGCAAAACAAGATACCAATTATTAAGGTTCGATGGAATGCTCGTAGAGGACCCGAGTTCACCTGGGAGCGTGAAGATCAGATGAAGAAGAAATACCTGCATCTATTTCCAGAAGATTCGTCAACACCTTCAACAGCTTAAAATTTCGGGACAAAATTTATTTAACGGGTAGGTACTGTAGTGACCCGAACTTTTCCATGTTTATATATATTAATTGAGATTGATATTTACATGATTAAATGTTTCCAACATGTTAAGCAATCAAACTTGTTAAGACTTGATTAATTGAAATATGTTTCATATAGACAATTGACCACCCAAGTTGACGAGCGATTCACGAACGTTAAAACTTGTAAAAACGACATGACGATATATATATGGATATACATATGGTTAACATGAGATTATGATAAGTAAGTATCTCCATAAGTATATTAACAATGAGTTATATACATATAAACAAGACTACTAACTTAAGGATTTCGAAACGAGACATATATGTAACGATTATCGTTGTAAAGACATTTAATGTATATATACCATATTAAGAGATATTCATACATGATAATATCATGATAATATAATAATTTAAAATCTCATTTGATATTATAAACATTGGGTTAACAACATTTAACAAGATCGTTAACCTAAAGGTTTCAAAACAACACTTACATGTAACGACTAACGATGACTT